>NC_141085.1:31396098-31436098 GCF_041138505.1 Cibotium barometz | reverse complement strand
TCTGCATACTCTGTCCTCTCTAGGGGTCCGTGCTGCTCTCCCTGCCTCAATCTCCACAGTGTGAGAGGAAACTCTCATCTCACCAATAGTCACCCTCATAACGTGAGACATGTGTACATCCATATAGCCTGGGCGCATGACAAATTCCATCCTCTGTGAATCTAAGGAAATGATCTCTGTAGTACTGCATCTTGGTGGAAGGGGACCCGACGAAGTCTCCCTGGTGTGCATCTGGATCAAATCTTGTCTCAAAACTTTATTCCTCTCCTCTCGGGAGAGTGTAAAATATGGGGAGTCATCATCATACTAGAAGGGCAGTAATCAATCCATGTCGAGCCCATGTGCTGAGAACCACTCATCTACTACAGCATACCATGATGGGTGATGGCCCTTTGTGGCAATACTCTGTGAGGACTCCATGGCCAAGTGGGGTAGTCTCTCTGGACCATTTGGTTTTTCTTACATGGTGGTCTCCCCACCCATCAGTGGAGATCAGTTTTCGGTGTAGCACCTTCCTATCCTAGATGTGCGGCAGATTTTGAGACCGTACAACATTGTCTATGGGGATGGAGCACTGCACAGCAGATTTGGGGTCCTCTAGCCCAACTTATGGGCAAATTGAGTGGCTGAGCCATGCATGTGACTTGGGGGGCAGTTGCTTGGCTCTCCTAGTCCGGTCCGTAGCTTTTTTATGAGGGCAGTGGTACAGATTCTGCTATTTTCATTCGTAGAGGTATTGCCCAGCATGGTTTATTGCAGGATGTTCCTCACTCTGATTATACACCCCCTAGACAAAGGATTGACACCAGTTGGGAGATTATTGCCAGTATTACAGCATGGCAAATCTGGAGAGCTAGATGCACGGAGGCTATTGAGGGTGTGCAGATTTTTGGGTCTCAGTGCATTAGTACTATATGGGGTGATATCATCCACACTCTTATGGCTACTTGGGCTCGCATTAAGGGACCCTCTCGTTCTGCGCAGGCGAAGCGTGTGATATTTATGCGGGAATGGGACCATGGCATCTTCTTTTCCTTTAGTACCACACGTCTTATATGGCATCATGATGCTCCTCATTGGTTGAAATCACCTTACATATTCGGGTGATTCTATTCTTTTCCGGCTTATAGCTGTGATTGTTGTATGTTTTTCTCATATTTAATAGAAGTCTCTTTCTGGAAAAATAAAAAAATCCACCGGAGCATGATCTCCGGGTGTGAGTGTAAGTGATCTAGTCACGCTCTTGGATATGCTGCTGATGTATCTCTCTGGTCTCCCTCTGATTTAGTCTAGGAGTCTGGGAGACTTGTGCTCTTGGTCTCCGTCTGGCTCGGAGGTCCTCAGCGACTGAAGTGTAACCCCCTCCTGTGTCTGGGTAGGCACTGGGATAGATTAGCTGGAGCTGGAGCTGGAGCTGGAGCTATCGCCCACCTCTCCTTGTGGTATGAGTCCGTAGTAGTGTCTGTGGCGTTGTGTGTCTAGCAAGAACTGGCCAAATCTGCGGTGGTCTGCGGATTCCATGATCTGGCGGAGTGAGGGATGTCCACTGAAGATGGTGGTGTATCTCTCTCTAATGTCACTAGAGATAAAGAAAGAAAGAAAGAAAGATATATTAAGCGTCTACTAAAGACCCAATGGGCCTATGAGACCAAAGTGATACAATAATGTCCATGACATATGTCATCATGGAATGGAAAATAAAACAAAAAGAAAACATAAACATAGCTATCTCACTGGGGTAATACAAAACTGTCCATGGAAACTCATCATGGAACACTAAGAACATAGAAACATTAAAGCAACATCATCTCCGAGTAGATGGTATACCACTCCCCAAAATATTAAGCATGGGGCTAATGAGTATGGCCGAGAGGTCCCCCTCAGCTATGTCACGTGGAAAGGTAGCTCGATGGCGGTGGAGCATGTCCTGGATCTGGAGCTGATGAGGTGATCGTGGCCGCCGCGGGGGGGGGGGGGGGGGGGGGGGGGGGGGCGAGTGCGTCCGGCACGCTAGAGTGTAGAGGCTCGGTCCGAGGTAACTACTCTAGGGCAAGAGAGAGAGAGAGAGAGAGAGAGAGAGAGAGAGAGAGAGAGAGAGAGAAAGTTATATTTACGTCTTACAAAAGGCCCAATGGGCCTATGAGTCAAAAGATGATTACAAGTATCCATGGAATATCATCATCATGGAAAACTGAAACTGAAACTCGAAACCTAGTAACTAAAGCTAAGTGCTAGGTAAATGCACATAACAAACAGGGGAGCGTGCTGTAAGGTATACAAGAATGATCATAATGTAATCTATCCCAAAAAGGACACTGATCTGGCAAGAGCCTCGACTACCATCGGTGGTGCTCCCATCTCGGCTCGGATAATCTCATGGGGTACCGAGGCCTTAGCCCGAATCATCCTGGAGATCATGGACACAAGTGGTATCTCCATCGATCTCCATCCATCGTATGTGCGTCCTGATCGACTCTGACGATCTAGGCTAGGCCCCCAGATATCTGTACTCCATATAGCATAGCCGATGTGACCAACGTGTCGAATAGCCACAGCTTAGTGCGTGGCTCCTGAAACTGTACGTGTGAGCACATGCTCTCTAGACCTCCTAGTGCTGCATATCCTCTAGTCAATCTGGCCTCTGCTGCCCCCCTCATGGAAAATGTGGGCCCAGTGAATACCACTCCAAGATATGTGTATGAGTCAACATACTCCACTGTCTCCTGCCCATATGTGAAAATAGGCGCTGATCTCCAGACCCACTGAGCTGTAGTGTTAAACACCATAACCTTGGTCTTACCAAGGTTAACTGAGAGCCCACTGTCCTGTGCATAAGCATGTAAAGTATCCAAGTGCCTCTGCATACCCTGTGGTGAGTCTGCTATAAGCACAATATCATCACCATATAAAAGCAGAGGTATCCAAGTGCCAGCCAACTGGGCTCCTCTGTAGCTAGCAAGTCTGCAATCATATCTCTAGCATGTATGAAATGCTCGGCTACAATGCCCTCATGATCCTGTGCCCTCCCTGTATGCAATGTGTTGATGGTCCTCCTCACCATCTCTACTCTGAAGAAGGTAGAGGTGGGTGGACAAGGAGAAGGTAGAGGTAGAGGTGGGTGGACAAGGCTCTGGAGGGTTCAGTAGTGGTGGCTGCTCTGGTACTGTGTAGAGGGAGGCTGCATACTCGCCCCATGTATCTGGAGAGGTAATGGCCGGAGGCGGGGGGTGCACTCTAAGCAATCTCCAGGCCTCCCCAAAATCCTGACTCAAAAACAACTGATAGATGTCTCTCTCCAACCGAGCTAAGAATGCTCTCTTCTTTCGCCGAATGAGGGATCGGAAGATGATGCGTGACTGTCTATATGTAGTAACACCTATGGCCACCTCTCTCTGTAGCCAGGCTCTGAGCTCCCTACAGTCATCATCATACCAACTATTCTGGGGCATGCTCCCAGGACGTGGTCGTACTGTGGGTTGCCTGTGTGGGAAGGCCGTCGCTGTAGCTGTATGTAAAGCCTCTGTCAAGATCTGTGTGAGCTCTGCTAATGGCCTCTGCGGATCCTCTGCACTCAACAAGCTGTAGATCTCTGTGGTGTATACTCCATCAGTCTCTCTACAGAAGGTATATCTCGGGTGATAGGAGGACTGCCCAACCTGGCGGGTACTGTAGTGGAAATCCACCGTAAAGGAGAGAAGTGCATGATCCACCGTAACTCCGATGGGCCTGGGGCCAATCGCAAAATCCTGGATACTTGGGATGAAGGTTGGCGAGGCTAAAACATAATCCACTGTGCTAGCCCCATGCCTGTGTGGAAAGCAAGTAAAGCCACTGGCAAGTGGATACCTCTCTAGGCCATTTAAAATGGCCAACCCATGTGCAGTCCCCATCTCCAAGAGGTATCTCCCATATTCAGTACACTCCACCTCATCCTATGATCTCCAGGTCAAACACATCTCCTCCACATCTATCTCTCTCAGCATCTCCTCCGAAGTGTCAAAGAAGGAGGTGTGGTACTGAGCCGTTCGAGCATTAAAGTCCCCAAGTATGATAACATCTCCCTCCCTGGAGAACTCCCATATGTCCTCATCTAGAATCATATATGGAGATTGCCCCTTGGGCGCTGCATAATGAGATGTGTTGGGTGGAAAGTAACATATAGCAATGTATAGGGGTCTACCCTCATCTGCCCTCACTCTGACCCACATGTACCTCGCGCTCTCATCGAACGGGCCTCCTGTCTACAAGTCGTCTCCCATCTGTATCCCGCCACTCTCGGTAATGTGCTGCCTGGGGCCTGATGTGTCTCCAAGTAGAAGATGATGTCCCTATCTCTGAAGCTGTCCTCAAAGGCCCCCACATCCCATCTCAATGCTCCGTTGCAGTTCCATACTGCAAGTCTCAGACTGGTCCCATAGGTCTCGCACCGTCAGGTGGTGCGTCTCTCTAGTATCACCACTCTGCCTCCTCTGTAAAATGCTAGCTTCCTTTTTTCTCTGGCTGCCCTAATCTCCGGCATGCACTCCCTCATATGTGCTAGTTGTGCCAAGGTGAGGTCATCTCCTAAAAAGATGCCCGTTTTCTTAAGGGCGGAGCCCTTGGCCAAGAAATTCTTCTTGGCCTCCAAGGTGGGAAAGCGTAAAATGAGAGCTCTCTCCTCCATTCTTGTCTTTCTTGCCCACTCTCCAAGCCCCCGTGTGTGTAGGCCTCGAAATGCCCATGTGTGTGTATAAATCCTTGGCTTCCTCCTCTACATTGTCACCGTCCTTAAGCCCCGTGATCCGCACATGAAGTTCCCTTGTCTTTCTTCTTTGTTCCTCCTCAATGGTTAGGTTGATAATCTTCGAGGTAGATGTGCTTTCGGCCTCCTTGTTCTTACCTTTCTTGACCACTTCTATCCATTTCTCCGCTTTATCTACTTGCTTTTGCGTCTTCGTGAGCACCTCCACCCACGAGGAGGTCTCCCGGGCTTTCTTTTCTTCTCCCTCTTGAAGTGTTCTCACTTGGGCCTTGATGGTGTTCAGCTCCTCCATCATGACGGGCTGAATTTCACCTTCCTCGAGCTTATGTTGAGCACGTGCTTCTTCTATCTCTATCTTGAGATTTGAGATCTCTGCATCTTGGGCTGCTATCCGCGCTTCAAGCTTCTTGACTTTGTCAAGAAGGCTCCGGTTGACCATATTAATTGCATTGTCCGTCTCTTTCTTGTGTTGTTGGATGGCTGCCTTGATCAGGTCTTCAATGTCGATCCTCTCCATCTTGTCTTGGGCTGAAAAAGGCTGGTTTCGGGTTAAAATTAATTAACCCTTGGCCATAGGAAGAGCTCTGTGCGTGTCTGCAGCGCTTCCCATAGAGAGAGAGGCCGGAGGGGGCTGTTGGGAAGAGAGAGAAAGATAGGCAGCAGGCGGGGGGGGGGGAGGGAGAGAGAGAGAGAGAGAGAGAGAGAGTTATGTTGCTGCCTCGGGGGCCTGAGCAAGGGTGGGTGGGGAAAGGGGGCAGAACAGTGAGAAGATAACGAACAGGGGCGAAGGGCGGCGAACAGAGAAGATGGCGAACAGGGCGAAAGCAGGCGAACAGAGAAGATGGCGAACAGGGGAAGGCGGCGGGAAGCAGCTGGGAGAGAGAGAGAGAGAGAGGATTATGTTGCTGCCTTGGGGGCCTGAGCAAGGCTGGGTGGAAAAAGGGAGGCGGAGGGTCACCGAGCAGCTAGAACAAGATCTAGGGGCGGCGCAGAGAGAGAAGATGGAGAGAGAGAGAGAGAGAGAGAGAGAGAGAGAGAGAGAGAGAGAGAGAGAGAGAGAGAGAGAAAGCTGTATTAACGTCTACTAGAGGCCGAACTCGACCTATGAGACAAATCAATGTACAACTGTCAATGTCTTCTGGATCTCCAGGAAAAAAA
Organism: Cibotium barometz; assembly: GCF_041138505.1. Lineage (NCBI taxonomy): Eukaryota > Viridiplantae > Streptophyta > Polypodiopsida > Cyatheales > Cibotiaceae > Cibotium > Cibotium barometz. Next base: position 31,430,199 of record NC_141085.1, on the reverse strand, counting down.
AAGGACAAAATGAGCATGAAATAAACTATGAAAGTATTGAGCTAGTGGGGGGGTGTGATGGATGGAGCACTACTACTAGAGGCTCAATATGCAACCTATATGCGCAGGGTATACAAGAATGCAATGCAGATGTATCTAGCTCCAACCAGTACCATAATGGGGGTGTAATATGTGATACATAGGCGATGGCAAGACAAAAATACCTCGAAGCATGATCTCCAGGTGTGAGTGTAAGTGAGCTAGCCGCTCCTAGATATGGTGCTGATGTCGAGCCCGTATCTTTGTGATCTCCCTCTAATGTAGTCTGGGAGTCTGGTAGCCTAGTGCTCTCGGTCTCCGTCTGGCTCGAAGGTCCGCAGCGCGCTGAAGTGTAACCCCCTCCTGTGTCAGGATAGGCACTGGGATAGATCTCTGGAAGAAATCAGTGAGCTGGAGCTGTCGCCCACCCCTCCCTGTGGTATGAGTCCGTAGCAGTGTCTCTCTGTGGCGCTGTGTCTCTAGCAAGAACTGGCCAAATCTACGCTAGTCTGCGGACTCCATGAGCTGGCGGAGTGAGGGATGTCCACTGAAGATGGTGATGTATCTCTCTCTAATGACACTATATGCTCATACATAATGTTCCTCACTCTCAACCTCCTCCAAGCATAGTCTGCATATCCTCTCTGCTCTGGGGATCCGTGCTGCCCTACCTGCCTCAATCTGAAGCTGGTGTGATGACACTATGAGTTGGCCAATCACCACTCGGGCACTCTAAGGCATGTACACATCCATGTATCCAGGTCTCTGTACGAATCCATCCGCTGAGATGCTAGAGAGAGAGAGAGAGAGAGAGAGAGAGAGAGAGAGAGAGAGGGGAGGGGCACACACAACAACGCAGCAAACAACGTGAACAAGGTAGGCCGAACAGGGCCCATTGTGGCGGAGAGAGAGAGAGAGAGAATGGGGGGAGGGGGGGCGGGAGGGGGGAGAGGGGGGGAGAGGGGGAGCATGGCAACGCAAACAGGGCACACAGCAGTACAACGAATAGGGCAGGCTGAACAGGGCACACTAGAGAGGAGAGCGCAAACAGCGTACGCAGCAAGGCAGCCACCACCAGCGCGGGGAGGAGGAGGGGTAGAGAGAAAGAAAGAAAAAGAAAGAAAGATTTTATTAACGTCTTCCAAAAAACCGAACTCGGCCTATGAGACAAATCGGTGTACCTGTATGGAGTATCCTCTGTCATCCCAACAAAATGAAAAAGTACTGAACTAAAAAGCTGAATCTGGGTGTGCAATAAGTACAATGAGTGGTGAAGGGGATGGAGCTCTACTACTAGGAAAATGCAAAGCTATATGCATGGAGTATACAATCATGATATGCAACCTAGCTAGCTCCATCCTGTACCATACTGGGGGTATAAAATGGTATACATCAATGAAGGGGGTGTCCACAACTCCCTGAAGAACATGCCTGGGTGTGCTCTAGACGAGCCAGTCGCTCCGCACCCTCTCTGTGAAACTGAGCTCTGATCTCTGTCATCTCTCTCTGGTATAGGCGTGGTGTCCGAAAGCCAGGTGTCCTCTGTCTCCTGCGGGCTTTGAGTGTCTCTGCTCTCTGGAGAGTAATTCCCTGCCGTGTAGGGGCTGGGAGTGCGATAGATCTCTGAAAAAATGTAGTAATCTGTGTCTGTCATCCCCCCTCTAGAGCTGTCTGAGCTTGTAATGATGTCTCTCTGTGGCGCTGTATGTCTAGAATGAATCTCCCCAGTATGCGCTGGTCTGCTGCCTCAAAGATCTGGCGTAGGGAATGTGGCTCTCTGAATAAAATGGGATATCTCTCTCTGATGACTGTATATGCTCTGCATCTGCATACATAATGCTCCTCACTCTCCACCTCCTCTCTGCACAATCTGCATACCCTCTCCTCTCGGGGGATCCGTGCTACTCTGCCAGTCTCAATCTCCAATCAGTGTGATGAAACTCTAAGCTGACCAATAGCCACTCGGGAGCCATGTGGTAAAAAGCCCTCCATGTATCTAGGCCTCTCTATAAATCCATCATCAGTGATACTCATGAAGTGATCTCTGTAGTATAGCATCTTCGGTGGAAGAGGCTGTGTGTAGGCGATATCCATGTCACTCGTGTATAGAGCTGCCATAGATCCTTTCTCAATACTCTGTTCCTCTCACTATGAGAGAGACGGATATGTGGTGCATCCCTGTCATACTGGAATGGTGGTAGATGATCCATGTCTAGGCCATGCTGTGAGAACCAATGTGTGACCTGTGCATACCAGGATCCTCTGTCTCCTGCCTCAACCAGCTGTCTAGATGCCTCAAAAGCTCTGTATGACAATCTCTCTTGTGGCATCTCTCTGAATCTGTCTAGCAGGCATATAGTCTGGAATATGGCCTCTACCATCATAGGAGGCGCAGCAAACTCTGCTCGGATAATGTCATGAGGTACTGACGGTTTGCTGCGTATCATGCGTGCCATCATGAGGGCCTGTGGTCTCTCTATCTGTGTCCACCAATGGGTAGCAAGGCTTGGCGCCCATACCGCTGCTCCATACATCAATGCCGGTGTGGCTAATGTGTCAAATAGCCACCCCTTCGTTCGAGGCTCCTGAAAATGCGCCCGGTGGCACTGTCTCTCTAGCATAGCCAATGCTGCATATCCCCGTGTCAATCTAGCTCTGGCTGCTGAACCCATGGTGAAGCGTGTGGCTGCTGCAGAGAAGGTAACCCCTAGGTACACGTATGATGTCACCACCTCCACCTGGAGTCCTGCGAGAGTGAATGTGTCAGCTGACTCCTGCCCTGTCTCGATGTATGAAAGACCATAACCTTGGTTTTCCCAAGGTTCACAGTAAGACCCCTCTGTGTGCAGAAATCATCGAGTGCATGTAGATGCTGTTGTAGACCACCTGGAGACTCAGACACTAATACAATATCATCAGCATAAAGCATAATATGTATTGAGGTACCTACTAAATCAACTCCATCTCCGCCTCCCCGTGTAATGAAGTCAACCACCTCATCAATGTATAACCCAAATAGCGTGGGGGAAAGTGGGCATCCTTGCTTCACACCAATGGTGCTAGCAATATTCTCGGACATACCTCCTGGACATCTGACTCGCCTAAAAACCTGCTCATATAATGCATAGATGCCCCATGTCCTATCTGCTGGTATGCCAAGAGACTGCAGGCGCTGAAAGAGCCTCTCTCGTGGTACTGTGTCAAATGCCTTGCGGAAATCCACAAAGCAGCAATAGCGCTTTCTCTTCCTCACTCTGGCCTGATCAATCATACATCTCAAAGTGAATGCATGGTCAGTGGTAGAGAAAGCTCTCCTAAAGCCTGCCTGCCCTGATGAGCGTAAAACTGCTCGCTCAGCATATAAGCTAAGCTCTTGCTCCAACACTGCACCATAGAGTTTGGCCAGCACGTGGCCAACCATAACCGTCCTGTAGTTGCTCAGATCGAGCATATCCCCTGTTTTGTGAATCGGCACAATGGTGTGCATCGTCCACTCCGCAGGCAAACCCTCTGCTAGTGCCCAGTTAAACAGGTGTGCAAGAAAAGGAGCCAAAGAATCTACCGCATATATGAGATGCTCACCCTGCAGGCCCATATGGTCGGCGGCCCGTCCATGCTGTAGGCGGCGGATAGCTTCCTGTACCATCGAGTGGGTAAAGAAGCTAGCTGTGGTAGGTCGAGGCTCCTGTGGCTGAGGTATAGATGGCTACTGTGGGGCGTGGCATAGGCCCTCTGCATATGTGTGCCATGTCTGTGGGTCTACAACAGGTGTCGATGTCTGGGCTCTCTGAAGTGCCGCCATGAGACAGGGCTATCTCTACTCATGAAGAAATGAAAGATCTCTAGCTCCTGTATCTCTGCGAAGGCCCGCCTTTTGCGGCAAGTAAGTCTCCTCATCTCTCTCCTTGACTCCTGCTCTGTGATGGCTCCCAAGGCTCTCTGTATGCGGAGCCGTGAGTATAGGGCTCTGCACTCGTCATCATACCATCTGTTCTGGGGCATAGTCCCAGATCTCGCAGGCTCTCCTGAGTGGACACGATGTGGGAAGCTCTGTAATGCAGCCGTGTGTAGGAGTGATGCCAGCTGGGCTGTAATGGTATCCATAGGTGGCAGGGGATCCATGAGTAGGAGCCCATCCTCTACTCTGCCAGTGTATATGTCTGCCATGTCATGTGTGAAGTAGATGGTAGTGTGTGGCGTCGGTATGTGGGGGGCTGGTGATATTGGTGATCCGGCTAGTGAAAATGCCAAGTATGTATGATCTGCCCCAATAGGACGAGGTGGGATGGAGAATGAGGTGACAAGCTGTGATGCCTCCAAAGACCCCATAATGTAGTCTACCACCGTGCCTCCGGTCCGTGTATGACCCCCATGTGGGAAGCATGTCAGCCCTCCTGATCCCGGCCACTGTAGCATCCCGTTATAAATAACGAGACGATGCCTGGCTCCCAACTCTAGTAAGTGGTCCCCATAATGTCCTCTATCTGGGGTCCAGTGTCCTCTGATGCCCAACTAGCCCCTATCTCCTCTGGATCCACAGGGTGGAGGATCTCCATGTCATCATAGTCATACACCTCACACTGTCTGCTCTGTGTGTGGGCATTGAAGTCGCCCGTAAGGAATACTTCCCCTAGTGTAGAATAATGCATAATCTCCTCTGACAGACAAGTGTATGGCGAGGCTCCTGTCTCCTCCTCCTGTGGCATGTCCTCTGTAATGACATAGGAGGATCCTGATGGAGAAAAGTAACATAGAACTATGTATATAACCCTGTCTTGTGAGAGCTGTAAGCTGATCCACATGTATCTGGCCTCTGGATCCTGTGCTACCACGCTCAGTCTCCCCTGTAGCTCCCGTCTGAATAGAAGTGCTACTCCCCCCGACCCTCTCGAGGTACCCTGGCGTGTGGTCCTCCTGTATGCTGACTCCCACTGGAATCCCTCTACTCGAGGTAGCCCTCTCTCTGGGCTCTGATGTGTCTCTGTCAGAAGTATGATGTCTCTCCCCACCATAACATGCTCCAGTCGTCCAAGCTGCACCCATAGTGAACCATTACAGTTCCATACTGCCATGTGTATCTCTGGCAGTGGCCTGGTCTGTGTCCCATACTGAGAGAGAGAGAGAGAGAGAGAGAGAGAGAGAGAGATATTAACGTCTGCAAAAGGCCAAAATTGGCCTATGAGACAAACTAGTACAATGATGTTCCTCCAGTCATCAAGAGGAAAGTCATATTAAACGTCTACAAAAGGCAAATTTCCACGATATATCTCATCCTAGATAGTACAAAAATGAAATGAAGTGAATGTAAAAGGGTAACAGCTGGGTACAATGATAGAGCTAAGTGATAGATGTACAAAGCTCCTTAGGGTGCGCCTCTCCTTGATAGTGGTCCATGTAGAACATCGGCCATGGGGAAATCAAGGGCAATTGCCAATAGGCCGCCTAGGTCCACCGAGTCGGATAGTAGTATGGCGCCATTGTAGGACGTCCTGGATCTCGATCCGTAGACCAAATGTCTGCCATGGGGTGGTGGGTGCTAGGCCATAGTCACAAGGAACGGGGGACGGGGACGGGGATGGGACGGGGGACGGCCATAAGTAGGGAACGGGGACGGGGGAGAGAACGGTACTCAAAAAATACTTTTTTTTGAAGTTTTTCTACTCTACACTTATTCTACTTTGGAAGTACATCAAAATGAGCACAAATTTACATAAAATGGTAATCTTTTGAGTCATATTAACAAAAATAGAAACAGCCAAGGCAAACGGTTAGAAACGGCCCCGCAAACGGCTAGAAACGGGCAAAAGAAACCAGTCTGGCTGCGCAGAATGGCTCCCTGCCGTCCCCCCACAGTGCCGTCCCCCACAGCCGTCCCCGTTCCTACTGCCGTCCCCTTCACCGTCCCTTGTGAGGGACGCCTCCAAGGGGTAGAAACGGCCCCGCAAACGGCTAGAAACGGGCAAAAGAAACCAGTCTGGCTGCGCAGAATGGCTCCCTGCCGTCCCCCCACAGTGCCGTCCCCATTCCTACTGCCGTCCCCTTCACCGTCCCTTGTGAGGGACACCTCCAGGGGGACGTCCGACCGTCCCCTACCGTCCCCGTTCCTGAACCGTCCCAACTCGGCGTCCCTCCGTTCCAACAGTCCGTCCCTTCCGTCCCCTGTGACTATGTGCTAGGCACGTTGTAGTAGTGTTGCTTGCTCCTGTGTGACTCCTCTGGCCTGTTTCAATGGGATGGCTCTGGGAGGTGCATCCCTCAACTCTAACTAACACGGGCCTTTGGAGATGGGATGAAGGGTAGGAATGTGTTGAGAGTCGCATCTTAAGAGGAGATCCGTAGATCTTGATAGCGGGTGGCAAAAGTAATCTCGGGGTAAAAAGTAATCTTGGGGTAAAAAAGTAATCTCGGGAAGGGCAACGGCGCGACAGGAATCTTTTTGAATTAAAAGAGTTTAATGGGTTAGGTACATTCATTACAAGCTTTTATAAGATTTTCATTAACAACCATATCTTCTCTGAATATTCCTTGGAGGTACATAATTACTTATCGTGGCCTTGCAAAAAGTAATCTCAGGTGAAAAAGTAATCTCGGGTAAAAGGTAATCTCGGGTTCAAACAGAAAGTTTCGTTTATCTTACACAAGTCATACCTTTCCTCTCTTCTTTGTAGCAGCCATACACACACATTCATACACCCATGCCATCTTGTATTCTCCACTTAAGCTTTGACCTCTCCTTCTTATTCCCTCTTTCATTCTGGGTCATTTGTCTTGCATTCTCCCCCACCATGGATTGGCTTCTTGGAGGTGAAGGGAGTGATGACATCGAAGATTACTCTGAAAGTAGCACAAGTGAGGGTGAGAGTTGTTATAATGTAGATGTTGAGGAACTTCATGTGAATGCACCTGATCCTTATCCCCAACATATTTCTCTTTTGATAGAGAAGTATATAACTTGATGATAATGGTGCTACGAGATGGAATATCCAGATCATTGGAGACTCTAAAGATTTGTGATACAAGGGGAATGCTCGATCTCAAGAACTGGCGAAGAATCAAGGAGGGCCTTTGCTTAGTAGAGATTGAAGGTGGTTCACCTTCTATTTGTCTAAAAGTGGAACCTAAGCTAAGGATTACATGTATTGAGGATTGGGAAAGCATTGTCAAAGATGCACATTGCAATGAAGAATCAGAAGATCATAGAGGTGTCAATGCTGCGCTAGATGCACTAAAGACAAAATGGTGCATTGACTCCCACCGTCATGGGATACCCATAGCTTACATCAAAGCATTTGTGACTTCATGTGGATGTAGTTTTGGGAGGAAGCGACATGCGTTATCTACTAGATGCCAAAATTTGAATCTCAACAAGCCGGCGGTAACCATAATAAACACAAAGAAAGGTAATGTGGACATGTATCTCACAAATCTAATGATGGAGCATAAGGTCAGGTTAGTCATGGCGAGCCTGCGAGGTCATCAAAGAAGCACACCCCTTCCAAAGTCAGGATCGACTATATATGCCATCAAGGAGGTACACCCAAGCAAAGTGGAAAGATAAAGAGATTGCGAACATCAAAGAAGTGTGGTTGCCCATTTAAGGTGCAATTAGAGTGATGTTCGCATTATTGTCAATCCAATCCATGAAGGGCATATCGCAAGGTCGAGAAGTGACTTGTACCATTTGCCAGTTCACCCATTTGTTATAAAATGTTGCATAGAGGACTTGTTTGATGTCGGAAGCTCTCGCCATGTTGCGCAAATGTCATTACCCGAAGAAAAAATTAAAATGGAGAGGGTTTCTGCCGGTGTCTGCCCATCTCAAGAGACCACAAGTGTCTGCCCATCTCAAGTAGAGACATACTAAGGCATCTCCAGTTGGTAAGTGGACCAAAACCCCCTCGGAAGAGGCAATGGAATCTCACCCGAATCTCATAGTATATTGGGCATCGGCAGACATAGTGCTCCTCTATCTCCAGCTTTGTGTGGCATAATTTGTGAATCTTGTGCTCTCTTCACTCATGTGGCTCTCCCGGGCTGTATGTGTAGGCGATGGGATGAGACTCTGATCTGGCCTATGGCAATCCTCATGACATGTGACATGTGAAGTCCATGTAGGTGACTCGCCTGATGAAGCCGTCTTCAGTGAGTCCGAGGAGATGGTTTCAGTGAAGGCCATCTTTGAGCCAAGCTCAGCTACGGGTGTCACCCAAGTGTCCCCAATATGCTGTCCAAAGAGGTCCAACTGGGTGAGCCGGTTGATCTCTCCATGTGTGATCTATAGGAGAGGGGAGGCAAGGTCATACTGTAGTGATGGAAGGCAATCCATCTGCATACCACGTGACATACTCAACGAGTGCGTGGGATTTTGATGTGGCAAATTTCCTCTATGGTATCGGCACAAGTCATTACAGAGAATTCAGCCCTTCCATGGATGAGGCTGATTCTCAGGACGGCTATATCTGTATTATAGTGGTTGAGGGCACTTCTTCACTCTAGCATGTTGGCCTTGTGGCCCCACGTTCTTACTTCAGCTTTATGTAGGCCAGTGGCCTTTGTACATTGTTTCTCTAATACAACTCCTTACTACGAAAAAAAAAAAAGGAAAGATGTTATTAATGTCTACGAAAGAGCTGGAGGGTCTATGAGACCAAAAAGATGTTACATGTGACTCATGAGTAAACTAGATGCCAAGACAAACATGAAGAAACTAGCTGCCGAAATAAATACAGGGCCAATGTACTACTGTCTGGGTCTCCAAGACTCAGACATCTCGCTCTCTCTCAGACTTGTGCTCTCTCCAAGGACTTCGTGAGTGCATGGTACCAGCATGCCGCATGCCTAGAGAGAGAGGGTTGCTGTCTTTGGGGGGCAAAAGAGCTCAGAAGACCAATAATAATTCATGTGTGAGTACTTAGGTGGGGATGCATAGATTATTCTCTAAACAAAACTTAATGTAAATGAATGGAAAAACTGTCACATAGTGATGGACAATCTAAGGCTTACAGAACCGTCTCAAGACCTCATCTCATGACAGACATTAGCGAGAATGTGGGGAGAGAGAGAGAGAGAGAGAGAGAGAGAGAGAGAGAGAGAGAACTTTATTGACATCTTACAAAAGACGTATGAAGCTCTGAGACCATGGTGATACATCAATAGTGCAGCTAATCATGTACAACCAACCTTCCTAGCTCGCCAATCTCCAATGTAGATTTTGGTATTGTGTTGGGCTGTTCTCTTCTTTAAGAAAGCCAAACAGGATTGCGCATCCCTAAATTAAAGCAGTGGAGTTCTCCTCTGATAATATCCTTCCTAGCTCACCCAGCATCTCCAAAAGGGCTTTCATCAATACCCATTTGCCTGCATAATTTTACTGCATTCTCCTTCGGTGAGCCCCCTGCAGGGAGGCCAGTTACTCTCACAAGGTATGGGAGGAACGACCGGAAGGGAAATGGGTATGGACGAGTGATTATCGCTAATCATCTCCTCAAATGGGTGCACAGGTCTATGATTCGTGAGACCACACCAACGTTACAGATTGCCACCTGGACTGCAAAGGTGCAATAGGGTCAAATCCTAGGGGGTTTGCAAAGACATTTAGAGCACCAGATATTGTCTTCTAAAAGGGAACACACCAGAGCCCAAAGAGAGGTCTACCACAGGTCTCATGATATGCTTGGGAGTTGCCATACAGAGGGGATTCTAGAGCATGTGGGGAAGTTCTCAGGTCAGGGGGAGATGCAGCCCCATTTAGACCACAGTTTGCACAATTTTCACGGTTGTCAAGAGACAAAGTGGCCAGACATATCTGGATGCTGCTATGCTCACAAAGGGGAGTGTTGCGTTTATTTTAAAAGTAGCAAACATAATTACTATAAGGTAATGGAACAGGGGATATATTCGATCAAATGCATTCAAAAAAAAATACACAGAACAAGAAATTTACAATTTTCCACGTTAAGGAAAAAAAGAGAGATCTTTTGACCTGGATGTTGTAGCCTCGCCTTGCAAACACACCAGTCACTCTGTTCAACACGCCTGGAGCATCATTCACCAACATGGAGAGTGTGTGTGAACAAAAGCCACTAGGCTGCAACACAAAGATTTCAACCAAATGGTAAGATGACGCATGTAAAACACGCCCTCATAATATTTTGCAAAGGCTTCATTGGTGCCCTACCAAGTCTCTTAAGCAAGCTTACTTGCATGTCGGGTTTTTGTACATAGACATCAAAATGAATGCAGTACTTATTTCCTTTAAGAAGACAAACTACACATTGAAATAGCTAAGAGCCACAATTTCCATCTTAGATAGGAGCCTTTGCCTGCACATGAGAAAACACCTAACAATTCTAGAGCTAGGAATCCAAGCCAGCACAACTAAACAAAATGCATTATTTTATCTACAAAAATCGACTAATGCCTCGAATTGTAACATAAACTAAGCTACCTCAACCCCATGCGAATCCCAAATCCCTCTTTTGATGCCTCTCATCATGGCCCCCTCTCAACCAAGGCTTGTAACATAGTACAACTCTACAAGCTTCCTTGGCTGAGAGTGATGCTTGCCACAAGATGACCGCTATCAAGATGAATTCTTAGGCCTCAGGTCAGCCATATAAATAGGCATCCAAAGAGCAAGGGTTGGCACAGTTTGCCTCAAGTCTCTTTATATAGGCGCCCTTCTTTTGATAGTACTAATTTTATTTTGCCGGCAGAGTTGTCATGATCGATAATTTTTTCGTGCATCTAGGAATTGGTTAGTCCAAGATAGATAGACGCCAATCGCTTCGTCGAGGGAATTTCATCAGGCATTTTCTTTGATTGCAATCCATGCATGTCACAGCCGAATGCAAGTGACCAGATTTGTGACTACTTGTAGTTACTAATTACTTTCATGTACGATCATCAATCTTGCCTTTTTTTTTTCCCGAGAAAAGATCCTTTCATTAGTTATTAAAAAAAACTGCCCGCAGGGCTACAAAAAAACCCTCTCCTGCTCATAAGAAGGCAGAGCAGAGATCCAATCAAGGCAGCTAGGGAGACTCTCTCCCTAGGTGCAAAAAAGTACAAATATCAGTACAAATAACTGAGAAGCTATATCATACAATAGGAGGGGGGAAAATCCAAACAGGTGGCCTATAGTGCCAGCGGCGGGGGGTACCCGCACGTAGGGTATAGAAGGGGCCGCTGCGCCAAGTGGTGTGAAAGGCCTGGCGCCGCAAGATCGCCGCATCCGAGTCGCCCCGGATGCGGTCATACTGTCCTCGCAGGGTGTGGATCAACTCCTGCCAAATCCCCCGAACAGTCTCTGCTCGTGGCTCCAATCTCCCCTCAAAGGCCCTGAAACACCGGGCGCTCCAGGTGAACCATATGGTGAGGCTGCTGAGGAGCTCCCATCGTAGATCCCTCTCCTGTGTCCAGCCGGCGGACGAGAAATCCGGTGAAGGAACAAGGCGAGGCTGGCCCCTAATGAATCTGATGGCCTGGCTGTCCTGCTCCGTCTCGTATCCCAGAGCAGGCCCTGACGAAGTCGACCAAGCAGCGGCACCCCACGTATACATGCCCTCTGGAGAGAGGGGAGCCAAAATGCGCAGCATCCTCAGCCAAATCTGTTGCGCCTGTGGACAATCCCATAGGCAGTGTCTCTGTGTCTCCAATGGGTGGCCGCATCGGACGCAGGCCGCCGGAAGACCACTGTAGACAAGCCAGGTGCCAACTGCAGAGCCCTTGTGGGCAACCAGCCACTGAAAAGTCCAGATTCTGTGTGCCTGTCGGCTAGCCCAGAGCCTGGTCCAAAAATCCTCCAGGAACTCCTGTGAGAGTCCCTGTAGCCGCCAATGCTCCGATGCAGCTGCAGAGACCATCCTCCTCGCAGTCAAAATATGCCTCCCCAACCAAACAGTGTACTGGAAAAAGGTGATCTCTGTGGCCTCAGGGGACGCATAAAGATCATGCCACTCGTACTCGCCAGGGTCCCACTGGAGCCGGGCCAAGGGGCGCGCAGCATATGCCCATAAGCGCCAATCAGAGTCCACATCTGCAGGGTCTGGATCAATATGCCACTTCCGAGAAGCGGCGGCCACTACCCGTATCCTCTGAAAGATGCACTCTGCAACCAAAGGCGACTCCGCCTCCACTCTCTGAAGTCTGCCCTCATCCTGGATCTCATAGTAGAGGCATCTACCATCCTCAGTGCAAGCTCTGACAGCAATCAGGATCTCCAACTGTGTAAAGGCTCCCATCCACCGTGGGGCCGCTGGCTCGAAAGGCGTGAACCACTCCTCAATGAATGCCTCCTGAATGTCATCCCTCATAATCAGCCCCCCTCTGAAGTGACTCAGCCTCTCCACCTGGATCTCCTCTGGGAGACTGCAGAAGGCCTACCAGTCTCCAAAACTGCGTGCTGGGCCTGCCGCCAATGGTCCCCAGGCTAGACGAGGCCGAGAACCCAACATATGACCCTGCTCTGTGCGTACCGCGGGGCTCCAAATGAGCGGCTGTCTGGCCCGCTCCTCATCACAAGTAGGAGGTCTCTGAGAAAGCCCCGGTCTCGGCAGCTCCCAAGCTCGCAGCATGCTCAAGGCAAATCGGTCCTCCCATCCTCTACTGAGGCCTGTCCTCCTCATCTCTATGAAGATCCATCGTATCTCTAGTGCCCAAGTGCCCCCTGCTGGGGGAGCTCTAGCCTGCAGCCGCTGAAAAAGAAGCTCCTTCCAAGGCTCAGCGCCTGGAAGCAGCCCCCGAACAATAAGCTTCCCCAATAAGGCTCTACTCTGATCAACTGGATCTATAATGCCCAAGCCCCCCTGGGCCAACGGAAGAGTAATAACTGCCCAAGCAACCTTAGCCCGTGCCGGCTGACCATCTCTCCCAGACCAAAGAAAGTTCCTGATCAGCCTCCGTACCTGGCTGATGCAAGAGCTCGAGAAGATCAAGCAAGACGTGATGTACCACATAGTCGCTAAAAGCACCTCATTTGTCATCACCATCCTCCCAGCCAAGGATAGCCGAGCTGTACTCCAATACAAAAGCTTCTTCCGAATGCTCAGAAGAAGCAGGGCAATCTGCTGCTCAGGTGACAAATCAAGTCCAATCTGGCATCCCAAATACCGCATTGCTATGCCAGGAGGAATCCATCTAAAACCCAGGTCTGGGCTCCATGCCGGAGCGGGAGCGCTACTGATCCAAAAGGCCACTGTCTTGCGCCAATTGATCAATGCTCCCGAAGCTGCACCAAAAACCTGTAGCGACTGCTCTGCTCTCTAAAGATTGGCCTCCTGGCCATGCAAAAACAATCCCGTGTCATCAGCAAACTCAGAATCGAGCAGGTCCTCTCCCCGGACTGGGAGCTGGAGTCCTCTCAAACCAACCTCCTCTGCTGTCAGATACATGCTCATAGCCTCGGCAAACAAGAGAAAAAGAAACGGGGCGAGAGGGCACCCCTGACGGATTGATCTGGTCAACTCAAAACTCGGCCCCCGTCCTCCTGCCATCAGCACCTGGCTACGAGCTGTGGAATATAGAGCCGCCACTCCTCGAATCCAGACTGGCTCAAAACCCACGCGAAGCATAGTGCCCTCTAAGAAACCCCAGTCGACTCTATCGTATGCCTTCTCAAGATCGAGAAGCATCACGACCAGGTCCTCACCGAGAAATCTAGCTCAGGCCGTCGCCTCCCAGAAGGTGAAAATGTTGTCGAGGATACTGCGCTCCTTGACGAATCCTGTCTGGGTAGCATGAATCAGCTCCCCAAGGAAGGGCTGGATCCTCAAACTCAAGGCCTTTGCCAGGACCTTGTAGACAGTATTGAGGATCGTAATAGGTCTCCAATGCCGAATATCATCTGACACTCCCTCCCCCTTGGGGATAAGAAAGATCAAGCCCTCTGAAAAGCTCTCTGGCATCACTCCAGTGTCCAAAACATACTGAAAGCCCCTGCGGAGGCCTGGCCCCAAAAGGTCCCAATAGCGCATAAAGAAGGCAGGCGTCGATCCGTCCTCCCCAGGGCAACTATGGCGCGGAAGGACCCTCAAAGCCTCAACAAGCTCATCCTCTGAAAGAGGCTCACCCAGAACTTTGCGCATACGATCTGTGACCCTCCTCTACACATGGGCCCACACAGTCTGTCTGCAAGCATCACGTGCCTCCGTGGCTGGCTCCGCTGAAAGCAGGTCTCTATAGAACTCAGTGGCAATGGCTCTAATCTCCCCGGGCTCAGTGGCTAACGATCCGTCCTGCCTCCTGAGCTGGCGTACTCCTGCTCGAGCATAGCGGGGTCCGGTAATCTCAAAGAACTCCCCAGTCACTCTATCACCAAGCTGCGTCCACAGAGAGGCCTGGCGATGATAGTAGAACTCATGTCTCTACTCCTCTGCCTCTCTAACCTCCTGGCATGCCTGGCTCAGCTGGGACGCCACCCACTCACATGTAGCCTGCTGCTCTTGAAGGCGCTGGAGCGAAGCAAGGCTACGTCTCAAGCGACGCTCCCGCTCTCGTGTCTCTCCCAGCCGTGTCAAGGCTACAGCGTGCAAAAAAGAGCTGAGCTCGATCAGTCCCTGGGCACACTGGCCTGCTGCATCTAGGTCAGAGCTCTGGCTATCATGCCATATCCACTCAATGTCCTCATAAAGACTGGGATCCTCAACTGCAAGCTGGTCTCCCGTGTCCTCTCCTCAAGTGTCAAAATAACTGGCGCATGGTCTAAAAAAGAGGTGCCAGCGAGAATGCCAACGGAGCCCCCACGCTCCCCGAACCTGTCGCCCACATAGAAGCGAGCAATCCGTGATAGATTAGTCCCTCCCTGCCGACGATCCGACCAAAAAAACTAAGACTGTCCTGAGAGCGGGAGAAAGCCTCATGCTGCCATGCATCAGTGATCCGCAGTGTCATGCAAAATCGCTCCCAAGCTGCAAGCTCCGTGCCGTCCACTGTAACATGACTGCCTCCCACCCTATCAGCCGGGTCCTCAAGCATGTTGAAGTCTCCCCCGACACACCAATGTGCGGCCTCGGGCAATGCATCTGTAGCAAGGGTCCAGAACTCTGCTCTGGCACTAGCATGGTTGGGCGCATAGACATTGAGCACGCCAAAGAGCTCATCGTGCATCCTCAAAATAACATACTGTGCTCTACCAGGCACAATGACCCCGCGATCCACAATGGCCTGCCGCCATACATCCGCAATGACCATACATACTCCTCCCTGCCCACCCAAGGGGCCAAACCCTGCAGACCAAAATGTGTCCCATCTACCAGGTATCACCGAACCATATCTCCGAATCCTGCTCTCACTCAAATGGTGCTCCTGCATCATCAGAATATCAATACTGCCCCCAACCAGGCATCTCTGAAGCTCCTGCCTCAAGCAACCACGATAACGTACATAGTGTGCACTGCCAAGGCTCTGTACATTCCATGAGATGATCCTCATGGATGACCTGCTGAGGTGGAGGCTGTCTCAGCCATATGGCGGGCCTTCGCAAGCAGCTTGGATGGAGAATAGTCCCCATCCGAGCGGCTACGAATCTGCCCACCCGGTGTGCTGCTAGAATCTCGGATCAGGCGCTAGTGGGTGTGTCCCATGGCAACTGCCTCCCGCTCAGAGAGAGAAACCTCGTGTATGCATACATAACCAGGGTCGCGTGCTAGGTCTGCCACTATGCGAACCACCAAATGTCGAATCCCGGAGGCATCCGCACTCCCGGTATCAAAGAAATGAGCCAGCTCCCAGAGTCGGCCTATCACGTCTGTCATCTCCAGGTCGCTCACATGGTGAGAAAACTCAACTGCCTGAGTCTTCAAAATGCTAAGAGCGAGATCCAGAGTCCACTCCCGGTCGCTAGTGCCACAGAGAGGGGAGGAGAAGGCCACCGCTAAATCAAGTGCCTCCTCCCCTCGGGCCGGAGGTATCACCACATGAACTCTGATGGGTGCTGGCTCATGGGGGCCCTCCGCTCCAAAAAGCCGTGTGAAGGAGTAGTCAAAAGCCTCCAAACGCTGTCTAGTGTTGAGACTACTCAGCCGACTGCAGATAGAGGATATCCGTGAAGCCCGAATCGGCATGGTAGGTCTCCTCTACGGTGCTCTTGCAAGGTCGGTGCTCAGTGCCCGCCAGACTGCAGGTGAGCGCCAGGGTACTGCCAGGGCCTCCCGGGGAGCTGAGGAGAGCGGAGGGGGAGGAGGGGGGGGAGAAGGGGGTGGGGAAGGAGCCGCTGACAAAACGGGAGCGGGAACGGGAGGAGGCGAAGGTGTAAGCGAGGCGGGAGGGGGGGACGGGGGGGGGGAGGGGGGTGGGGGCGAAGGAGGGGGTGCTGGCATCTCCTGATCCTCAGTCTGCGCTAGGGTCTCCTCTTGGAGGGGAGCAAAGCTGTTCCTCGCTGGAACCCAGTGATGCTGAGACTGTGACTGCTGCTGCACCGGTCTCTGGGCATGCTGCTGTGGCTGTCTCCCTCTACGGCGCCCCTGTCCAGGCTGCCAATCCGAGGTCTCTGTGGGCTGAGCAGGTGTCCCGGAGGCTGCCTGCCGAGCCGCATCTGTGGGCGGGCCATCGGGGGCTTGCTGTTGCGGTGAAGGTCGGGGTCTCCTGCAAGGGCACAGGCCTTGGCCAGGTGGCCGACCTGCCTGCATATAAAACACTGGTTCGGGAGCCCCGAAAACTCCACTCTCTGATCGATCCACCTCCCCCCCCCCTATCCTAGGTAGCTGAATGACCTTCGGAAGGGAGGAGATGTCAGGAACCAAAACTCTGACCGAAGGCAGGCCAGCTGCTCTAGCCACCACTGAAGCTGCTGTGGGGCCAGTCTCAAGCACCGAGCCCACCAATGCTCTATCCTAGAAAGGAGCGGAAGGTATTCGCGGCGGAGTCCAGGAAAGCAAACTGTGACATGGAATAGGCACTCTCCCTGCTCGGCCGTGTTGCTGGGTCGAAGCCATGCTGCCAAGGTCTGAAGAAGGCCCGAGCGCCCCTGATGTCAAGGGGACTCATGGCTAGGACCTGGGCCACGCTTTGGGCTGTCTCGAACTCAATCTGGTAGTGTCCGCGGCCCAATAACTGAACGTCCAGGATCTTGCCCACATCTGCAAGAAGGCGGGCCTGGAGAAGATCCCGGATCTCCCCTCTGCTGGGGTGAGTGCCGACTATACGGCAGATGGTGGAATGTGCCTGGAGGCGTTCCACCTCTGCGGCGAGGCTCGCTTCCTCTTCTAGCGAAAGAGAAAGCCTGATGGGGGTATCCTCAGGGGCGGGCGAGGGGGCTGCGGAAGAGTCCCTCTGAGGTGGGGCGGGAGGAACCTCCATCAGTGTCTGAAGCTTAGTCGAAGGCGAAGCGAAAACGGAGCATCCTGCAAGAGCCAAGCTGCACAAAAGGCGAAGCGGGGAGGGGCGGAGGGGGAAAGGCGGAAGACAGAGGGGGAGGGGTGGACGACAGAGGGGAAGGGGCTGAAAACACAGGGGCCGGAAAAGGCAGAGGCGGCGAAAGGCAAGGGGGGGAGGAGGAAACGCGAAAGGGGGGGGGGGGGGGGGGGGGGGAGAGGGCGGAGGGCGGAGGGCGGAGGGCCGGAGGAAGGGGAGAGAGCAGGGGGCGCGAAGAAGACGGGGCAGGCAGGCAAGGGGTGGCGGGCGCGAAAGAGAAGGGGCGGGGGGCGCGAGAAAACCAGGCGGGGGAAGCGGAGAGGACGGGCCATGCGGGGGGGGAGCAGTCGCGAGGGCAGGGAGGGGGGTGTGCGAGCAGGCGGCAGCACGAGCAGGCGGGGGCGAAAGCTTCAGTGAGCGAGTCGATTCCCTAAAAGCCAATCTTGCCTATTTTGAGTTACCAACACTAAACTTAGATCATGTATTTGATCGGGCACATTATAGTGCACAAGATCTCGGGGACGGTTTATTCAGTCATCTTTTGAGAGAGGCTCCGGCGTTAAGCTAGGGATTCAATGTAGCTTCATGTGGGTAGTTATTTTCTGATGAATTTGACTCACGAGGGAAGCATGTCTTGACTTTCGTCAAGAAGATTACATTGATGAGGTTTCTTTGTGACCATGGATAACTTATTGTCGTCAACATGGTGAGGATGGGCCTAGGTACACTGGGATACTTTTGCGAATATGCTGATTTGGGTTCTATAGACCTAGATTCACGTTTATCTTACGGAGTTGGATTAGTACTAGGTTTTAGTACCAAAGATGTTACCCGAGGGAGACATGATATGGAGATGTGTGATATACATAGCATTGATGGTATGACCTATACTTGATTTCCAGATACCTTTGGCTCGCATATATACTCTAGCCTAGGATCATAGCAAATGTTGGATAACATTTGTTTTCGAGTTCTTGCATGTTGTAATGGTAGCAAGTTTTTCTTAGGGAGCATTTCAGATACACTTTTGTTTCATCTCAGATTTCAAGATGAGAGAGACTATCACTTATTGCATGTAAGATGGGATTCTTGGATAGAACTTGATTATCCAGCAATTTTATCTTTTGGATGACGTTTGAGTTTCTTTTAGTGCACAGATACAAAGGTGGAGGTGTCACGAGCCTCGACATTTCCCAGTATCAAAGGGGTCTGGTGGACTCCAGGATGTCTAAATATTTGGAAAGTACAAGCTTTGGGAATGGGGGATTATCCTAGAATACAAAGGACCACACTCCTGAAATTTAAGAGAGTTGCTATTTTTGGCCCGACTCCAATGGAAATTCTGTTCGCGTCATTACATCTGGAATTGAGCATATACCAAGAGTTGGCAAAGTGCCTATGACAGAATGTCTACTAGTTGGGATATTTTTAGAGGTAAAGATTATGGGAGAACCCATCTCTTAGATTGGGACATGTGGCAAGAAAGTGGATCAAAGTGAGACAAGTGGCCTCACACTTGTCAGAAAGTGGATCAAAGTGAGACAAGTGGCCTCACACTTGTCACTCCAATTATTGTGTGGCTCTCCACTTGTCATTGTAGCCTTCTCTTGCCTTTTTTTTTTTTCAGAAGGAGACTTCTATTAAGTATGAAAAAATTTTACAAAATGGAGATTTCACACCAAGAAAGGTGGAGATCTCAACCAATCAGGAGCCCTGTGCTGCCAATAGGCTCTCTCGAATGAGAGGACGTGAAAAAGATACCAATGTCCCACTCTCTCATAAACTCGCCGCGCTTCCTCTCCGTAGCCCTCGAAGATCCCTGGATTCTGGCCCAGGTAGCCATGATGGTGTGAATAATATCACTCCAAATCCTGCAAAGACACTGAGAAACAAAAACGGGAGTACCCTCAATAGCCTCAGTGCATCTAGCCTTCCAGATATTCCAGGCTGAGATGCTAGCAATAATCTCCCAAGAACTTTCTAACCTCTGTGCCGGAGGGACAAAGTGTGAAAGTGGCAAATCCTGAAGACAACACTGTCGAGCAACTCCTTGCCTAACCATAATGGCCAAGCTCCTGTCAGTCCCATCGAATCTCAGCTGTGGCCCAGACTGTGTCAACCAAAAGAAATGATAGCATCCCTCTTAATCCTACCAAAGAGGTGAGCAATCGCAAACCAAACCCTCTGTGCTTCCCTGCATTCCCATAAACAATGGTAAACTGACTCCGAAACTCCTGCACATCTAGGGCATGCTGGGCAAGCACCAGTAACTGACCTCCACTGATTGGTGGCCAGACCACCACGAAGAGAAACCCAGATAAAGGAGGAAATCTGTGGCTTCCTATAAGAATGCCACAATCTCCGCCAAAAAACCCTCTGAGTGTCAGCTCATGGGAGGCCCAAATCTATAAATTGGAGCCCTCTCTCTTCATTAATAGATCATTCTCTTGCCATTTTAGTTCATGCGAGGCCCAAATCTATAAATTGCAGCCCTCTCTCTTCATTAATAGAGGCTCTCTTGCTGCACACATAGGCTGCCCTAATGATGGCTACTCTCTTTCTCTCTCTCTTGAAGGCTGCCCATGAAGAATACCGACTGCTGGGAACTGTTTTGGAGGCTTCCATCGTGAAGAAATACTGAAGTCAAGGGTATTTAATCATTTATTATGATTTCTAGCCATTGTACTTGTTGTACCAACCTTTGTACCTGCTGTACCAACCACTATACTGGCTGTATCAATCCTTGTACTTGGTGTACCTGATGTACCAACCATCGTACCGACTGTACCAACTTTTGTACTTGCTGTACCAACCACTGTACCTATCAATCCTTGTACTTGGTATGCCTGATGTACCAACCATTGTACCGGCTGTACCAGCTTTTGTGCTTCTTGTACCAACCACAGTACCTATTGTACCAGTCATAGTACCTACTGTACCAACATTTGTACCTACTGTACCAACCACTGTACTAGCTATACCAACCACTGTACCTATTGTACCAACCATTGTACCTGCTGTACCGACTGAATGGAGAGTTGTACTTGTTGTACCAACTCTATTGCATGAAGACCCGTGGTTTTTGGGGAAGAATCAGTACCCACACGGAGGTATATGGATTATATTGTTGGTTCGCCATTTCTACAGCATGTGTTCCGGCTTGGTAGCCTCGTGTTGGGCTGTGTTATAGCATTTGTATATGGATAATCCCGCATCTCCCGTGGGGAGAGTAAGGCCCTCAAAGCTTGTACATGATATTATTCTCCTTGGGTAATAAAATACTCCAAGGGGGGGGGGGGCGGCCCATTCCGGCCTCTATGCGGTGTCACACGTGCAAACTCCATTTTCAGCATTTGTGGATGCTTTGTCCAACTTTATGTTTTATGCAAAGTGATGATGGATATGTGTTAAGGTTGTGGCCATGTTTAAATGTTTTACTATGCATTGATGGTATCAACAAGTGTGTCAAAGACCCTAGTCCCCCGGGCACCCGCCGCGAGTTTCAAGAGGTGGGTATTATGGTTGGTCCCTTAAGAGAGTTAAGCAACTCCATATGGAGGTGGGTATTATGGTTGGTTCCTTAACAGAGTTTAGCAACTTCGTATGGGACTTATGGTTTCTTTTGAGAAACGGTCCTATTCTAGATAAAGGTAGTATTATTTGAGACAATCCTCTAGAGTTCATAGAGTTTACATGTGGTAGCATAATCAAGATCTATGTAGGTATGATTTGGGCCAGTGAGTTGCTACAAACACAGTTTTACTTGAGGTAGGATTGTCGTGGATGAGTGTTCTACACTTACGACAGCCTCTTGATCTCTATTTCGGGAAAGATTGCCATAGGTGAGTGTTCTATATTCATAGTAGGCCCACAATTATGGGAGAAAATAAGAGGGTATATCATATACGGCAGATTGATGTCCCTTAAGAGAGTAAAGAAACTTCATATGGAGGTGGGTATTATGGTTGGTTCCTTAAGAGAGCTTGGCAACTTCGCATGGGACTTATGGTTTCTTTCGAGAAATGGTCCTATTCTAGGTGAAAGTAGTATTCCATGAGACAATCCTCAAAAGTTCATAGGGTTTACATGTGGTAGCATAATCAAGATCTCGCTAGCTTTATGTAGGTATGATTTGGGCCAAAGAGTTGCTACAAACAGTTTTACTTGAGGTAGGATTGTCGTGGAAGAGTGTTCTACACTTACGACAACCTCATGATCTCTATTTGGGGCAAGATTGCCATAGGCGAGTGTTCTATATTTATAGTAGGCCCAGAAGTATGGGAGGAACTAAGAGGGTATATCATATAGGGTAGATCAATGTGGTGGGCTAACCTGAAAGTTCCCGTCCTTCAAGTGGAAGTTGGTTGTGTCAAGGCAAGATTGGGAAGGAATTGATCACTCTTGAGTTAATCTTATGTCTGATTACAGGAAGGAAGAACAAGATTGAGGATTGTAGATGATTGGAGAGTGTTGTGTAGTTGCGTAGTATTTGCAACTATGATCGGGTCTATGTTTTTGGTAAAGCAGTTAGATGTGAAGTTTCTTTGCTTCGCAAATGTGTTTGGGGAAAGTGGTTATGATTTGCCAGATGCTAGGTAATGCTTCTTTATTGAGATAATTCTGAGGATCTTGGCACGCATATATTTTGCAGAGATCTAGATGAGATTTTGCTAATATTGAGATCAGTAGGGTTCTTGGATAGATTTATTTTCCTGAAACGCTTCAGTTTGTATGCTGAAAGAGATTGCTAGCAACCTTAAGAAATCTCTCGGAAGACTTGCAAGCTGAGGACTAAAGGATTGTAAGATGTATATGGGGTATGTTCTGGTGGTATGGGACACTAGTATGTATCACAACTGCGGGCTAACAAGGTTCCGTCGAGGCAAATGTTTTAGCTTTCGATGGGATTGTTATCCAGAACTCACGATTGTTGGATGCCTAGTTCATAGAGTGCACTAGCCTCTGATATGGCAAATGTCCGGTTCATTAGCCACACCTTTGATGTGGTAGATGTACAGTTTATGACCCATGCTTCTGACGAGGCAGATGTCCACATTATCAGCTTTTATGGTATGTTGAAAGGTGGGATTACAATAGTTCAACCCAGTTCCACTAGAGAGTGTTAATGTTGATAGACTTCGCTTGTACTTGATTACCTTGACACATTAGGCTGAGTTGGGACTTGAACTTTCTAGATACTTCAAAGGTCATTTATGACTACAATGTTTAGATATCTAATAGTTATGTTGTTCTCAAAGAGGGAAGCTATTTTTATTCCTTGGGTATGAGGAATTACTCAATCCTAATAGGATAGGTAATTTGATTGGCTACGACAATTATCTATGTTATGTCAAATTATCCGATTCCTCGGGAGTTGGATTAACGGATTCTTATCTCTCTGTGTTTGTGTGTTTACCATGTGTGTGTTTATGTGTGTGTGAACCACCTGTTATATAATAATATCTAGATATTTGTGTGATGACATAAGCAATGATGTCAAGACAAGAGAACCTTTGTACTATAAAGGTACATGTACTTCATTGAAAAAAATATAACTAATGCAAGTCACATCGTTTTGAGTCGTGTTGTACTTCTCCTCTCTCTAGCTTAAGTTTCTCTCTTCTCTCTCACTGTCTGTCTATTGCAACAGCCATAGCCATGTTTGACTTTCGACCACCATAGCCTAGAGCTTCTCCTTCCATAGCTCAAGCTCCAAGAACCAACTCTCTCTCTCTCTCTCTCTCTCTCTCTCTCTCTCTCTCTCTCTCTCTCGACACCGGCGGAGACTACAACAGAGGATTAGGACCATACTAGCACGGCATGGGAGACGTTCAGTCAGAGTACTCACCATGGAGGACATTGAAGATATCCGCCATCGACCGATGAGAGACATCTTTGGAAGTGATGTGTATGATGCTTACCTTTGTTGTTGAGAGTTTTCCTCCCAGATGTTATCCATTAGGAGCTCCTAATACCTTACTTTTCCTCATAGTTGTTTCAGTTTCAGTTAGTTGTTTAGTTGTTTTTAGCTTTTCTTACACAGACATTGTATCAGATCCACCAATTGTTGTAACCTTTCTGGTCTCATAGGTCATTTTGGCCTTCTGAAGACGTTAATATATCATCTCATTTCATTTCTCTCTCAAGCAACCAGCTCTCCTGGTAACATGCAATCCAACAAGTACTAGCGGTAACAACCACTATGAGGACTATGAACAAATGTGCATGAAATGGAGGAACCTAGCACATGTGACTCAACGTATTTATCTCGGCTACACAATAGAAATGTGTGGGACCTGTGAGGTACCCATGATGCTTATGATAAGCATTGAAACCTTAATATTCTTCTGTACATATGTCTGGAGATTGCTCCAATCCATGTTAGGCTTGTACTGACGTAACCACCTCATGCTAAAATAACACCTACACCTGTCAAGGATGTGACTATGAAATCAAGCATGAAAGCCTCCTTCTAGAACACTAAACTAATGCTACGTGATTATGGCCCTGTCAAAATAAAGTTAATTCTAAGTGAATTTACTCTACAACTCACTCAAAGATAACATCCTTTGTACTGCCACAATCAAACAAGTCTACGACTATTGGTTTAATGAGACCATGACACTTGAGAAGCTCGGATGTCTCCTCTTCTTCTTGGACTAGATCACTAGTGAAGTTCTTGTCCTCTATATAGGCAAGCATGTACAAGCACACAATATGGTGAGAATTCCCTGCTACTTAGCTTTGAGCTCCACAAATGGAGCTCATGGGGGAAGCTGAGCTGGAGGATCCTAAACAACCACAAATGGGACCGTGGGGGAAGCCAAGCTAGAGGATCCTGAACAACCATTGAAGTAGTAGAGGTTTGAGTACTCATGGGAGAAGCTGGCCTCTTAGGGAACTCATGATGTCCCATCATATGATAGAAGAAGCATCACTGCTCTTGTCAGTACTATTGTACCTTTGTAGGGGACAATCCTCCTCCTAAGATGCCCTGATTAGCTTTCCGTTCCAGGATCTACTATGGTTGAGCCCCTGAAGACCTGGCACCAACTCCCACTCGAAGTAGACTTGGGGTTAGCTTGCTTGGGCTTGCCATGGCTATACTTCATCTCCATATCCTAGGCCAGTTGCACGTCTGCCAAGGTCTTAGGACAAAGACACCGGAAATCCCAGTGGATCTGTTGGCCTAATCCATACAAAAAGGCACCCAACCTTGACAAGAACCAAGTCTTGAGGTCCTTCCTAGCGCACTCACATGTGACAATATTGATCAATGGATCGGTATGTTGGCCTAGCAAGTCATGCCCAAAGCATCAAACTCATGTTGTTGTTGTTCTGCCATCGTACTAAGGTAATCACCCACTCTCGGCAACGCCATTTCTCGTTCGCTTTCTCGACCTTGACGGTCGGCTACAAGGGAAGAACACAACACCTCCATCTCCATGAGACCTCATCCTTCTTGGAGGCAATTCGAGCATGAAATGACTCAAAGGTGTGTTGGATTATCCCATATGCAGAAACATGGTAAGTCAAAGAGTCATATATAGGCTAGAGTTGCACCTTGTCATAGTTATCTCCCCCGGCCGGTATTTTTGGGGGGCAGCACACCAGGAGGCGGAAGCCCAGTGTGGGGTTTGATGCAGTGCCCAAGGGAGGTGGTGTTCGTGCTCGTGGTGGTCGCCTCCTGGTGGTGCATTGCTTGGTCATCCCAACGCATCAAACTCATGTTGATGTTGTTCTACCATCGTACTAAGGTAATCACCCACTCTCGGCAACGCCGTTTCTCGTTCGCTTTGGCCTTCTCCACCTTGACGGTCGGTTGCAAGGGAAGAACACAACGCCTCCATCTCCATGAGACCTCATCCTTGTTGGAGGCAATTCGAGCATGAAATGACTCGAAGGTGTGCTGGATTATCCCATATGCAGAAACATGGGAAGTCAAAGAGTCATATATAGGCTAGAGTTGCACCTTGTCATAGTTATTTCCCCCGGCTGGTATTTTTGGGGGGCAGCACACTGGGAGGTGGGAGCCTAGGGGTTTGTTGCAGTGCCCCAGGGAGGTGCTGTTCGTGCTCGTGGTGGTCACCTCCTGGTGGTGCATTGCTTGGTCATCCTCATGGCCTAGGTTGTGCTTGGACATGGTGGTGGTGCTGTGAATTCTCACATGGTATCAGAGCTTTGGCTTTGAGCTGTCTTGGCGTGTGTTGTTGCTCTTTAATGCAAAGAATCGACTCCTATTCATCTCATGCTGCTGCAAACGTACATGGAGCTGTGTGTGTGCAGTCCTACTATGATTCACACGAGTTTTTTCTTGGTTTGTTTCTCTAGGCACCTTGTTGGAATTGCGTTTTTGCTGCCATAGCAGAGTTGACTGTGGTAGGTGCTGTATGAGATGATAGGTGTATGGTACAACTATGGTATGATGCGCATGAGGATACGTACTTTAGTTATGTAGAGAGTTAAAAAAGTATAGAACCTGGTTAACAAATTTGGTTAAAAACATATAAAGAACGAACGATCAAGCACTCATCAATGACAACTAACATGAAATGGACAGGTAGAATTAAACTATCAATCAACTATACACTTAGACATGAAATGTCAAATGAACTAAGGCACACAAATAGATCAGAGACACTAGTGAAAATTTGAAATCATCAATGACACACACAAATAAGTATCAAAATAAGGAAGCTATCAATGTCAAGACCGAGTACAAGCTGAAATATAAATAGATCCTTGTGCGTTATGAGTCCATTGAAAAGCAAAATCAAGGGAGCAAGTCAATTGGGAGGAGTTGAGGGCTAGGAACAAGGGTGCGAGAAACATGAGTAGGGGTTTGAAGAGTTGGTATCAAGCAAAGATGGCACATAGATGGGATACAAAGTGAAAACCAATCAATAATTTTTTTAAAGTACAGGTACATAAAGTATAGTACCGGTGCGGTATGTATTGAAAGTACCAAACAGAAGAGTACGAGTATAGAATGCAACTATGGCTCGGCCTCAATCGCGGGGGAGGCCCGGACCGGTGACCGCTCGGCCTCAATTGTGAGAGAAGCCTGTGACCACTTGGCCTCAACCATAAGGGAAGCCCGCGACCGCTTGGCCTCAACTGTGAGGAAAGCCCCCGCTGATCCATCTCCATGGCACTCTAGATCTCTTTGGGGCTTGGGTGGCAATGCTAGAAGTAGTGACTAAAGTGTGTGGTCTAAAACACAAACTGCATCATAGCCATGCGGGTGTCCATGGAAGGGGAAAGCTCAGAGTAGAGGTTTGTTGTAGAGACACGATGGGAGACAGTGGCTGCTCCCTCCCTACCTAAGAACTATCTTCTTGGTTACTCATAGTGGGTGTGTGCATGTTTGTGCCCAAACGCAAACAAATTTAGGAAGATTAATGCAATTTTAAGCTATTTGTAACTTATTTTCTGCCCGTTTTCACTTCTACAACTATATTCCATCCCTAACATGCTAATCATAACACTCCAGTCACAATATGGTTGTCTATCAAGCCTCCAAATAATTGCTTGCATAAACACATAAGAGGTTCTGCAAGTCCCTTCTTGCAAAGATTCCTACTATCAACTATCTTTACAATAAGCATACATGCTTCAACGCTACATACTTTTGTCCATAAAGCATACTCAAAATGCACAATAAAAAAGGATTGACAATGCTCAAAAACAGTCCAAAGATTTTGCGTCCCCCGCCCCCCACCCCTAAATACCCAAGTCATCCTATACATCTCTGGCATCTTTACGCTTAATCCTAAGTGACTGTCCACACTTTTTTTGCTCATAACTAGCCCTCTACTTATGCAATCATATGCACATCTCTCCCATCCTGACCCCTACATGTAACGAGATGCACCAAGTGGCCGACCGGCCTTATCCCTAATAAACTCATTCCACATAACAGGTTGTCGGTCAGCCTCATCCAAAGACCTAGGAAGCCTCTGTCATCGCAAGAAGGGTCTCATGCTTCTCCATGATCTGACAATGGCTACAATAAGAGGGGAAGATGGTGCCCTCATATCTGCCTCCGTGAACAAAAACTGTGTACATCTGGAAATCTGAGATAAGAAACCTCTAACCCCAAGTTTGCAAAGTAATGACCTGCACTGAACATTCGGATCAATAATATTCAGCCCCCCTCTCCTCTCGGTTGAATAACTGTAAGCCAAGCTACCCTGGCATGTGTGTCTGTGGTGCCATCCAAACCCCCGACCAAAGAAAATTGTGGATCAACCTCTGCAATTCACCAATGCACGCACAAGAGAAGCACCAACAAGAGGCAATAAACCAAGCCGAGGCAAGCAATACCTGATTAGCCACCAACGCTCTCCCTAGGCTTTCAGACTCTGATGCAAAAGACCTCTAGACCTTATACAGGAGGGTATTAATTACATGGTAGATGTTGATTTGGCCTTTCCTGGCACTGCTAGTGGCATCTCTGATATTACAGCTGGTCATGGGCTATCTTGTACAGATGTATTCAGGATGTGGTATCATGGTGGCAGGGTTTTCTCTTTCCCTTCTCAAAATGTATTTCCTGTGGGTGTGCACTCAATGGGTGATAAAATGATAGCTTAGCTCTGAGTTTTTTTTTTTTGGGCCATGTTAATAATAAGTCATGTCAACTATGTTGTATCTCATGTATCCAGAAATCTGGATTTGATATAAATACAATAAATACTTCCAAAAAAAAAACGTAGAAGTAATTAGGAGATAATAGTAGAATAGGCATGCAAATATTATAATGTCATGAAAGAATAATACGCACTTCTCTCAGTTGGCGTTTATGATAAAATTAGGCTTATGCCCATGCGCCCGCTATGACATGGATACTTGGGGCTATAAATGATTTTAGGGTTATTATAAGCAGGGATTCTTCACTCCTGAAGTTTTCCCTAATGTTCGCACCAAGCATTAGTTGGAACCTTGCACCATTGGTTTCAAAGGTTAGCAGCATGCAGACCAAGCATTAGTTGGAACCTTGCACCATTGGTTTCAAAGGTTAGCAGCATGCAGACCAAGCCTTATCATCATTAAATCAAATCCCTAAAGTTTTGTTGCAGTTGCATGCATACCAAGCCTCGACAAAGGTTTTTAAAAAAGGTAACATATAAAAAAATAATTTCAAAGCCATGGACCCAGATAGGGTAAATCAGAATTCTGTGCGCTTAACATACATTGTTTTTGTCATAAAGACAAGAAATTGCATGGAAAGGCCATACCTCATCACCCTCCACCTGCCCCCAATCTGGATCTAGAACAGGATTACGCCATATTTCATCCTCGTTCGGCTCCACTGGATAAACATCACCCTGCATGGACAAGGCATGGACAACAATTTTGTGAGAGTCCTGAATCAGCAGGCAAGACTCAAAAGATAGGCACATAATGTGCTAGTGACCATACGATAGCCCTCAAAAGGTTGCCAAAATAAACATGCATTTCACTTAAACGATCGTCTACCTAAGCATAAGTACAGGGATTTTCAAAATTTCACAAGAGGGGTGTGTATGTGAAAAACAATCCCTATGAGAGTGCAATATATTGGACTAGTCCACAAGAAGTTACACTTGCTAACTCTTCATAAAACAAGTGAAATGGGATCTTTTTATGGCATATACAGCTAGGCAGGAGTTAGGACCTAGGCTTTAGCCTGACAAGGAATAGCTTGCCTTCTGTCAAGGGTGGCAAGTGGGAGTTGATCATGAAGTCTGCTATCTTGAAACTAAAATAAATAACCATTGTTTAGAATTAATTTTCATCAGTTAAACTTTGGCCAAAGGCAGGTCTAGCCAATTTTATTTAAAAAAAAGATAAAAGCCCTAGCTTCTCTCTCTCTCTTTTGGCATCACATTTGAAGAATTATCGACTTGAAAGAAAGCCCTATATAATGAGTTCAGTGGAAAATAATTTTAAATGGGTAACCTTCCACAGTGTAGGCAGAGCCCAAAATGGTAGTGCAAAATGCCAACAGGTACTATTCCAGCAACCCTCCTCAGAGGCCAATAAAAGACTTTTGAGCTTCCTGGTGATCTGCGTATCCTTACTCTTTGCTGTACCATCAGAAGGTAAATCCCATATCCATCCAGCTGTTATCTGGTGAGTCACAGAGCAACCTTTGGATGTTCCAAGGCAAGCCTTTAAGATGGTATCAAAGCCTTATTAAATAAGTACAGTTATTTCAGGGAGGCCTTCTCACTAAAGGTGTAAGAGAGGACATTGTAACAATTACATAGAAAAAGTTACTAACACAGCCTCGCACCAGCCAATCTTTGCACTACATGGTTTTGTGAACAATCATGAAGTGGAAAAGGGCTGTTAAAATGGTCGCACTAAAAAGAGATTTCCTTGCCTTGGAAGGAACTTCATAACTGAAGGATGAGGGTATGCCTCCGTCCACCAACCAGCTTTTATGCTGTGTTCGTTCATCTTCACCTTCAGAGGCTGCATTTTCATTCATTCTACGAGATGGAAGACTTTGGCCCAGTTTTTCTCTCTTCAAAGCAATCTATATAAATCATGCAAAACTCATTAAATTTTAAATGGGCTTTTGACTTATCAAAAATGAAGTTGTCAAGTAGTGGACTTGCAAACAGAAGAATCTCACCTTCCCAGTTCGAGCAATCTCTTTGATGCCAAACTTGCTCATGGATCGCTGGACAGCAGCTATCTTTCCGGGGTCACCAGTTACCTGCACCTCACATGTTTCATAAACATCATTGCATTTCATTCATATAAGAATTCATTGAGCTTAGAAATTGAATATGATTGCACAAATTCCACCTCAATGGTTAGTGAGTTCTCTGAAACATCAACAACTCGAGCCCGAAATATGTCTACAAGCCCGAGAGCCTGTAAAACCAAATCATTAACACAGCAGGATGGATACATCTCCGTTTGAGGATCAATCAACCCAATTCTCAACCTGTTTGCCTAATCTTTCAGTGCACATACAAAACTTTGGGTATGTACATCCACTTTCTGAAAGTTGTTAATGATACAGCTTAACAATTTTCACAAATAGAACTAAAAAGAGGAAGGTGAAGACCTCACTGCGCTGGGCAGACGCCACACTCAACTTGATGAGCATAAGTTCTCGTTCTACTCGCTGCTCCTTTGTCAAGTCCTCGACCTGAGAAACGTTATCGTTAAACCCAAAAAAAAACCCTAAAATCCTATATTTGCACATAGGACTAGCTAGAAACATGTCTTCTAATGTTCAAGCTACAATATCAAATACTTTCAACGTAATGAAGTGATTTTAGGTGCACATGCACGTGGGGGGGATGGGGCTAGGTACATGGTGGCTTAGGGTCATTTATACATGTGGGCACATGGGCCTTGGGACTATAAAAGGCACGAGCCATAGGATCATTGTATCTTTTGACATATTATACATTTTACCTTTCTTGGAGATATTAGCTTTCATGGACAAGCTTTCATGACTTTCTCCGTGATCCTCTAGAAACTCTAGGTATTGAGGTGCAAGCTATGAGGACTCTAGCAAATGAGTTCTACCCTACCCAAGTACCTCTCTTGCATTGGTATCGGAGGAGAAGGAGCAAGGTCATCTTCATCTGACTGACTATCCTCAGCTGGAGGTGTAACAAAAGCAACGGGAGCAGGAGGAGAAGGAGAAGGAGGCGGAGGCGGAGGCGGAGGTGAAGGAAGAAGAAGCTCACCACCTCCCTCTGAAGATGTAGGAGTCTCGTCGAACACCACATCACGGCTCACAACAACTTTACCGGCCTGAGGATCATAAAGACAATATGCCTTGGACACAATGCTGTATCCGAGAAAAGTCATGCGCTGAGACTTCAAAGCGTGTAGATGAAGGCTTCTTTAATTCCAACTTGCTATGTTCGCGGAACATGGCAAGCACCTTCACCTTTGTGGTGAAGAAGGTGACAATAGAGATAGCTTCGGTCATTACTTCCTTCATCCACACTAACTTGCCCATATCCTCCATGAGCAAGTCAATGCAATGGGAGGCACAAGGCATCCATACTATGGAGGGATAGTCCTCCTCCAGCAATTTCCCCATCCGACGGCAATTTGAAGCGTTGTCGGTGTGATGACTTGCCCCACGTTCTCCGATCCGACCTACATGTCACAATGCACATGAATGGATGCAATGAGCGTATGCGGTATGAGACTTGAGTCATGACATAGCCACATATCACATATACTAAAGCCTAAACTTTAAACTTTAAAGACTTGAGTGCAATTTGAAACTTACCTCCATGATGGCTTGCTTAATATGGCGATATATGAATGCACCCGATGTTTCCCTCCCCACCTTTCCGGAATCCACGCCCCGCACAAAGTATGTGCCAAGAGGGCAAGAGACAAGTATGTTGATGATGCCTCTCTTCTTGCGGTCACTCCATCCGTCAGAGAGAATGCTACACCCATACTTGGACCATGCCACCCGCACCAGATTGAGAGATCTATCGATTTTCTCCCTCTCATCCACAAGCCTCTTCGTGCGCATGTCATGATAGGAGACACCGGTCCATCCTTCACATGGGCCCACATTTGCAATGTCTTTCACCATTGACTTCCATTGATCTACCTTGAGCACATGGAATGAGAGATTGCACTCAATAATGGTGCATGCAATCTCTATATCCGCTAACCGTTGCCGTTCTCGGAGATGTGATAGAGAAGAAGAGAACCCCTCGTGGCTTGGGCTAGACTGGCTTGCCTCATGGGAGACTCAAGCCTTTGTCTCTTTGAGGAGGCAGAGGCGGCACCAGCGGAGGCGGCAAGAAAGGATATATCACGATTCACAAGGCGGGGAAATGACCTCATCATCTGCCCTTGAGCTTCTACCACTATCACGGTGAGAACCCAATCCACCCTTGATCTTGTTGAAGATCTCATCGGATATAGCAAGGGGACTTCCTTGCATGGCGCAACTTGCCCCCCACCTTTCCAAGATGTTGGAGAAGCCTAGTAACTCCACTTGTGTATTGTTTGCCACAATACTTACAAGTCCACCTATATGACTTGGACTTTCCATCGGCTTTCTCTACATGGATAGCATGCACATTGAAGGCTTCATTCTTCTCCCTCGTCATTGTAATAGAGAGAGGAGAGCTTAGAAGTTAGAAGATTCAAGAGATGGATAGGCGAGAGAGAGAGAGAGAGAGAGAGGCTTGAGAAAATGAGAGAGTGAGGCTTGAGTCCTTGAGGCTTGACTCTTGAGAGAGAGAGAGCCTAAAGGCTTGAGCAAGAGAGAGGCTTGAGAGACGGCCCACGGGGGAGAGAGTGGCTTGAAAGTTGAGAGTTGAGAGAGAGAGAGAGAGAGAGAAGGGGGCTTGATAGTCACTTGAGCAATGACAGCCTTGAGGGAAGCGTAGGGGATGGGCATTTTATAAGTATGGGCCATGGCCCATGGCATATGCCATAGCAAAACACATGTCACAAGGCAAGCAACACATGTCACAAGGCAAGCAAAAAACGGCCAGAAAACGGCCATAAAACGGCTAGAAAATGGCGCAAAAAACGGTCGCAATCAAGTAGCTCCAACGGCCATAAACAGGCAAATCGTACCGTACGATATCGTACCATAGAAACCTGTTCGTACCGATACGAGAAACAACTATGGATATGATTCCTCAGCTAAACCCTTACCCTAACTAATCACCCTATCATGGCAGGTGCCTCTCAATGTAGGAGCTAATGGATGTAACATCCCCGCTCCTGCTTATCTTGGAACACAATAGAGGGTAGTCATCCCCACAATTGGTGCTCCTGCAGCTACTGAAGGATCAAGACTTGGTACTTGAATGTTTGGTCCTGGCTTCAGTTCTGCTAGTACTATTGCCAAAATCTTTTGCTCCTTTTCTTGCACCAGAATCAAAAGTGGAATCGTTGGACCTCAAACAAGAAAACTTGGTGAAGAATTGTCTTGACTCGGATCACATGGCATGGTTGGAAGGTGAGCTAGAAGTTTGGTCCGCAATTTAACAAGCCATAGTCACGAATGTATGTTATGCAATTGTACTAAAATATGTGTTGCCTCCACACTTTGTTGGCTGCCAATAATCAAACATTTCTTTTACAGAATCAAAAATTGTGATCTTGTGACAAGTCCTCTTATGTGTACTCAACTCATGAAAGCTCTTCTTCAAACAACACTGATGGTGTTGACACCATATCTAAAGATGTTCAAGACTCTCTCTACCTTGCCGTGCACTCTACTCTTCCAAGGGTGCTAAAAATTGAGGGCAAAAAAAGGTCTTCTGCT
The DNA here is from genome assembly GCF_041138505.1 of Cibotium barometz. Classification (NCBI taxonomy): domain Eukaryota; kingdom Viridiplantae; phylum Streptophyta; class Polypodiopsida; order Cyatheales; family Cibotiaceae; genus Cibotium; species Cibotium barometz. The sequence goes on along the minus strand of NC_141085.1, from coordinate 31,396,559 downwards.
GATTGTTCTGTTTCCACTTGCATTTGGGGCTACTTATGAAGAGTTCTGCCTGGTTAACATTGTGCTACATTAATGAGAGGGTGAATGCTAGAAAAGAGGAAGAAATGCCCCTTAATAAGGCCAAAATCAGCTTGGGATCCGGTGAGCTGGTGTAACTCCGAGAGTGGGCCGAAGGGGTTTCTAAAAACACTTGACCATTAATGCAATTAAACATTGAAATTGGCCATGGCCCTAAGCATATGCCACTTAATCATGTCCCCCCCATTTGCTTAGCTTACGGATGTGATGACACGAACAGAATTTCCATTGGGGTTGTCCAAAAATAGTAGCCCTCCTAGATTTTAGGAGTCTGTTCCTTTGTATTCCACGATAATCCCCCATTTCCAAAGCTTGTACTTTCCAAATATTTAGACGTCCTGGAGTCCACTAGACGCATTTCATACTAGGAAATGTTCAAGCTC
>NC_141085.1:31323598-31391098 GCF_041138505.1 Cibotium barometz | reverse complement strand
GCGGGTCATTAGTGTCCACTGCCTCACTAGATGAGCTCGATATCTCAACACTGCCCCTCGAGCTCAACTCCATCTCATATACACCAAGCGAAGCCCTAAATCTGCGGAGCTTCTCTGTACCCAATGTTTTGGTGAAGATGTCAGCGACCTAATCCTGTGTGCTGACATAAACAAGGTCAATGTCTTCTGCCAAAACCTTCTCTCTGACAAAATGGTAGTGAACCTCTATATGCTTCGTGCGAGCATGAAAAACTGGTTCCTGGCCAACTGTATATACTACTAATGTTGTCACAGAAAATGACAACTTGTCTATCCACTGATAGACCCAAATCTGCAAGTAGCTTTCTCAACTAAGCTACCTCACATGTTACCATAGCAGCACCTCTGTACTCGGCCTCTGTACTAGATAGAGCAACTGTAGGCTGCTTCTTACTGCTCCAAGTCACAGCAGCACTCCCCAAAGAAAACATGAAGCCACTAGTAGATCTTCTATTTGAAATACGACCAGCCCAATCAGCATCTGTGTACCCATGTACACATATCTCTATCCCAGTTTCATAAAATAGTCCACAATGCAAAGTAGACCTCACATACCTCAGTATGCGTCTCACTGCATCCAAATGCGGCTTTCGAGGAACCTGCATAAACTGACTCACCAACCGAATAGCATAGCTCAAATCTGGCCTGGTGATCGTCATGTAGATCAAGCTTCCTACTATGCGCCTATACATAGTAGGATCCTCCAAAATCTCTCCTGAATCTGCACTCAACTTGCCATTTTGATCCAATGGCACAGAGATAGGCTTACAGCTTGTCATACCATACTTGGACAACATGTCCAAGCCATACTGTCTCTGTAGTAATCCAATACCATGTGGTGACCTAATCACCTCAATGCCCAAGAAATATCTGAGTTCCCCTAGATCCTTCATCTCAAACTTCTGTCTAAGCAAGATCTTTACATCCAAGATCTCTGCATCATGGTCCCCCCCGTAATGATCAGGTCATCTACATAGATGACAACAAGCACAACCCCTCTATCACTGTGTCTCACATACAGAAATTTGCATTGGCTACATGAAAGCCAATAGTGACAAGATATTCGAAAATCTTGTCAGACCATGCTCTTGGTGCTTGTTTTAAGCCATACAAGGCTTTCTTCAACCTGCAAATATGCTTGGGGTGACTCACATCCTCATAACCAGGTGGCTGCAACATATACACCTCTTCCTGCAAATCCCCATGCAAGAATGCATTCTTTACATCCATCTGATGTAAAGACCATTGCTTTGACGCAGCCACTGCTATCACAACTCTCACTGTTGCCATCTTGGCAATTGGGCTGAAAGTTTCCTCATAATCAATGCCATATGTCTGCGCATATCCTTTGGCTACCAATCTAGCCTTGTACCTGCTTATGCTTCCATCACTGTTATGTTTTACTTTGTACACCCACTTGCATCCAATGGCTTTCTTGCCTTCAGGCAATTGCACTAAATCCCAAGTCTCATTTCCATATAGCGCATCCATCTCCTCATCCATAGCTTTCTCCCAACACACATTTCCAACAACCTCATCAATTCATGTGGGCTCTACAACCTGCACAACTTTTGCCATGTATGCATAGTGATGTGCCACATAACCATCATAGGTAAACCTCTGCACAGGATTATTCACTCTCCCAGATCTTCGCAACTTTGCATTCATGGCTTCCATGGCCTTCTTTACACCAGGTGTTCTCATAGCTGGTATCCCAAGATCCTCATCAAGGCTCATCTCTGAGCCACTAGACTCTCCATCAACATGAGAATGCCCTGCAGAAATGTCAGGCATACTAAGGGGCTCAACCACTTTCTCTTTGCCTTTATGTGATGTACTAATCACATTTGCAGGACTAGTATTATGACGTAGCCTACCACTTCATGGTCTATCAATTGAACCACTAGATGAGGACTCTCCTGGTCCACTCAAAGACTGTGATTGTTGACTTGCATTCTGTGCAACCACATTTCCACTCACATCACCAATAGCTTCTTTTTCAGCAGCATATTAGCTGCTCATCTCATCAAAACAACATCCCTGCTTACCCTCAACTCACGTGTAGCAGGGTTATAACACCTGTATCCCTTCTGCTCAAGGGAATATCCAATAAACACACATTTTTCAGCTTTTGGATCCAGCTTAGTTCTCAGCTCATCTGGCACATGCACATATGCAATGCATAGACTTTCACATGAGACAAATCAGGTTTTCTGCCAGTAAATCTCTTCTCTCTAGAGTTACATCATGTATGGCTGCCAGTAAACCTCTCCTCTCTGGAGTTACATCATGTATGGCTGCAGTTGGAGTCCTGTTCATGATGTAAACTGCTGTAGAAACAGCCTCAGCCCAATAGCTATGCGGCATATTCTTCTCTCCCATCAATGCTTGCGCAATTTCAGCAATGTGTCTATTTTTCCGCTCAGCAACTCCATTTTGCTGCCGAGTGTATCTGCATGTAAACTATCTCTGCATACCATTCTTCTTCAAAAATTCAGAGAACTCATTGGAGAAGTACTCTCCCCCTCCATCTGACCTTAGGCACTTTACATGTTTCCCTGTTTGCGTTTCAACCATAACTTTGAAATTCTGAAAATGAGTGAACACCTCACCCTTCTCCTTCATGAAGTATACCCACACTTTCCTTGTGTGGTCATCAATAAATGTCACATAATACCTGCAGCCTCCCATAGACATGGTCTTCGTAGGACCCCATACATCTGAATGCACAACATCTAGTGCTCACATTTCTGTCATGTGGAAATACATGCTTTGTTTGCTTTCCAAATTGGCATGCTTCACATATTTTCTGCATACCTTCAACTTTAAACTTTGGCAGCCCTATCACAATTTCTTTAGTCTGCATAGACTTCATTCTCTGCACATTCACATGTCCAATTCTTTTATGCCAAATGTCTATGTCTGCAACAATTCCTGAACCATTTGCAAACATCGCAGTACTCATTTCAAGCATGTTTACATTCAATGTAAACATTCTGCCCACTCTGTTGCCTTTTGCAACCAACCTGCAGGATTAAACCGAACCTGCAAACCCTGCTCAATCATCTGGCCAACTGAAACCAGATTCTTTGTTATGTTCGGAACATGAAGCACATCTGCAAGGTACTTCACTTTGCCATCCTGCATAGACAATGGCACATCTCCAACATGGGCAATTGGATGAGCAATGTCATCCCCTGTTTCCACAAAACCTGGTCTTTCAAGGTTTTTCATCTCCTTGAACCACTCCCCATGACTTGTCATATGGTTCGAAGCACCTGAATCAACGTATCATACATCATCTTTATGTGCTGCTTCAACATTTTCAGACATGGCATTAATGACATGCTGCATAACAAACAACCTTTCATTATCCTCATTGTTTTTGCTCGAGGATGCATAGTTGTTTTGTTGCAATTTCCCATTTTGCATGTTAGCTTGCTTCTTACAACAATCTGCTTGCACATGTCCAGGCTTACCACAAGAAAAGCATCCACGTGTATCATTATACTGCCTTTGCCAATTTCCACGACCTCTTTGACTCCCCCCTGCCTCTGAATTGGTCTCTTCCACCTGCGTGTTGTTGTTGTTTGTGAATTCTGGGACTGTTGTTCTTGTTGCTACTGGCCATAATTCTGATTACGCCACCTCCTTGGCCGCGTCCACGGCCTCCTCTACCTCGTCCTCTTTCTGAACTTGTGTAGAAGGCCTGTTGCTCTGAATTGTTTTTGTTTTGTGAAGACTGTTGGTCTTCACCCAAGCTCTTCTCTTCTATAATCAACATAGACACCAAATCTGTGAAATTGGGAATGTTTTTCCGAGTCCGAATAGACGTCTTGAATGCCTTGTATTGTGGCCCGAGACCACGTAGACTAACTTCCACCTTATCATCATCATTTACTGAAACACCAATAGATGCAAGGGATTCCACAATACCCTTGATCTTCAATGCATAGTCATTCATAGACATACTCTTTTTCTCCACAATATGAAGTTCATTCTTCAACTGTATCTTTTGTGCCTTGATATTCATTTCATAGAGTTCTACCAAGGTGTCCCACGCCTCCTTGGGGGACTTGGCATCCTATATGTGCCCAATCATGGTGTCCTGTATACTGATAGAGAGCCAATACATAACTTTTATGGCTCCTTGGTTCCAATCCTTGAAGTCTTTCACATCTGCAGCAGTCGGATTGATCTCCGGTATCTCCGGTGCTTCTTCGTGCTCACCTTCTATGTAGTCCCAATAACCCTTTCCCATCAGGAAATTTGTCAACCTGAATCTCCAAGCATGGAAGTTATTCTTATCAAGCTTCTCAGCAACAATGTGGTTTATGCCATCATTTGACATCTTGCCAGACACACAAATTTACCAGAAACAGCACTCTGGTTTGTCCTGCACAAACTGCTGTATTTTGTGCAGCGATATTGTACTACACTCAAATGTCACAAACTAGTGACCTCAATGTGCATACATACACCCAATGGCAACTGTTGACCTCCTTGCAGCACACACAATGTATGTACAACCAATCCGTCTTCTTTTTGCAGTTCTTAAAACAGAGTTCTGCATAGAAACGATGACTTACCCGCAGTGCTTGAAATCACCTGCTTTCTGGAAAACAGAGGTCCTAACGTGCCCGAAACGCGTTTTTGGCCCAAAAAATACTGTCCGATAGGACTATAGAGTTTACCAATAGCTTTACTCCCGCGAAGAAAGCTCCTTAATGAAAGATCATTTGCCGGTGCCTCCCGTAAAGCTCCCGACAAGGGTGTAGTCATCGCCAACACAAATAGGGAAGAGTAGTTGAAGCTCTTACTCTCGTACTGCTTCCTGTGCTTCTCTTGCTTGCAGCTTAGCCCTCCTTAGCATGAACCAGGCTTTGATACCATGAAAAGATGCAGAGGGGAGAAGAGAGCTTGAGCTCTTGCAAGCACACACACACTTACAAAACCCTAAAAGAGAACACACATATGAAAAGGTACTCAACCAAATACATACTAGGGTTCTCTATAGTGTGAACCCAACTAATGAGCTGACGCTATAACTATGCCAGTCTCTAGAATGGCTGTCATACAGCCTGTCATCCCACTAGCCGCATATCACCCATGATCTCACCAACCATGCCAGTGGTGTAAGTGTGGGGCCTATCCCCTAGGCGGGTCATCAGTGTCCATTGCCTCACTAGATAAGCTCGATATCTCAACTGTATAAACATGAGAGAGAGAGAGAGAGAGAGAGAGAGAGAGAGAGATGTCCATGATTGTCTTCAAATTTAAGGCCTGCTCTATGGTATCCAAACCTCTCATGTCTGAAGGATGGGGGATGGGTTGTCTCTTCATAACAAAGTTGTCTTTTTTAATGGTGTACATAGCTCAACCCGTCTCGCAGACGGGTCTCACCACTAGTTAATAGGTCAACCAGTTTTATAACTAAAATTTAAAAATTTTGAATCTTTAAATTCAAGTTTAAAAATTTGGAATCTTTAAATTCAAGGCTATGCAAAGTTACCACCAGTTTTTCCCAATTTGAGCCATGGCGAAAATTGGTTTTTTCCTGACATTGTTTTGGATTGTAGCCTAGCAAAATTGGAGGTGTTGGGTTCAAGTCTACTCACTGCCATAGTGGAAAGTCATGGCATGTAATTTTGATACCCAGTCTCATTAAAATAGGAGCTTTTTTACATAAATATATAAACCTTCATATACATTTAATTAAACCTTCATATACATTTAATTAAACCTTTACACCCACATGCCAAGGGAAATGAATTGTATTGTGGACGAATTTGGGAATCAAGCTGTGGCTCTTCTACAGTTCACTACTCTACAATCTTCTACTTCTAGGTTCTAGCTATGAGTTTCCAACCATGCAAGATAGGGGTAGGCCTAAGGCTATAGTTAGTGCACTATTGAGTTGTAAGTCGGTGACTATTGTAGCAAGCTACAATTTTCTACTTCTAGGTTCTAGTCCATGATCTAGGCATCCTCTCTCAGGCGCTAAACACTAGAGAAACCCTTCCACTTCCATCTTACCAAGACCTACTAAAGAATTCAACCTCGGTACTCATGATGGTCCTCAACCAATTTTGCTAGCCCCTTGGTTGTGGGATCACCCCGCTCTCCTAGATCAACCCACCACCTTCTTCCACTCCTACAAAGATGTCTGTATACAAAGATTTTGACGATATGGCAGCTAACTCGACGTTGGGGTACTATACCTCTCCAAGAAGGCACTTGACTAATTCATGGCCTAGCCTACAAGCTCAACCCAAAGGATGCAAAAGTAGTCACGGTGGAGAAGATGGAGGCTACCAACATCATCTCCTAGGTGGCACACAAGAGTGGCTCTCCCCAATGGTCATTACGCCCAAGAAGAAAACCAAAAAAATGCGGGTATGTGTTGATTCATGTTCTCTCAATAAGGCAACCACCATCAAAGATGGATTTCCTCTTCCTTTCATCGGGACAGGGCTCTCGAAGATGTGGTCGACCAGCTTCATGGATGGGTTTAGTGGCTACAACTAGGTGGCCATCCACCTGGATGACCGTGCCAAAACAACATTTGTAACTAAGTGGAGCGCGTACCTTTACAACAACATACCCTTTGGATTATGCAATGCCCCGACCACATTCCAATGCATTGTGTTCTCCACTTCCTTAAAGCTTTAATTGATGATTCCTCAAATTTCAATGGCACTCACCTCTCCAATTGTCTATAAGATTTTGAGCACCTTTTCAGTTAGCCTTGGTCTTTGCCAAATGTCAGTCCTCCAAATTCCACCTCAATCCTTTCAAGTGTCACTTTTTTGTTGTCCAAGGTACCCTCATAGGTCACATGGAATCGATTTTGTGGGTTCCCATCGATCCCATCACCCAACCCAACAAGTGTTGATACATCATTGTGTGGCCACTGACTATACCACCAAGTGGGCAAAGGCACAAACTAGCACAAGGATAACACCCTTGCCCAAATGGTGAGCCAGTTCGAGTGTCCCCTCAATCTAGCCAATTATCGGGGCTCTCACTTTGTCACATCACCACTCTCTTGGGCAAGTACTAGGTCTTCCATAGCAAATCCTATGGATACTATCCCAAGCCAACAAAAGTAGGGAGCACTAACAAGGTACTGTGCCACCTCCTATGGGTACTATCCCAAGTAGTAGGCAGAGAGCACTAACAAGGTAATGTGCCACGTCCTATGGAAAATATGCCACCAACACCTCAACAAACGGAATTAGCACTCTCTAGGCATATCGCATGGTCTATTAGACTACTGTGACACAAAGTTGGGGTTTTGACTTCAGTCACTTCTTAGAATCAAAACACACTTGTATGAAACCTCACAGTCTCCTCACCTCCCTTTCTCTCCCTAGGTTAAGATAAAGATAAACACATTAAAGGTGAGATTATAATTCATGGAAGGAAAGACGAAAGGCTTAGGAGAAGCAAGAATTTCTACCAGTCTTGCAACTCCAAACAAGAGGGCAATTCTTTGTTGGAAGAAAATCTTTCGACTCAGGATTATGTGAACGAAAACATACAGGGAATGTTGGTAAGGTTCATCCGTTCGAATTGGGCAATTTGGACGGAACATCTTAAAGTAAAAGAGTATAGCAATCACTTACAAGAGGATAAGATACATAGGATTTGCTTTTTGAGAGGAATTAATCATTATTAAGAAAAAATAATGGCCAAAAGTCTATAAAAATAGAGATACACAAAGAATTACAGTTTTAAATCCATCTAGACTATACAAAAGAGGATTATATAGGTACGTAGAGCTTGAAGAGAGCTTCGTGCTTATATAAAAACTTTCGAAAATGGGCAACTGAGTGACGAAAGGACGGTGTACCAGCAAAGGCTGTGGATCAGTGGCCTGCATGGCTCAGGGAGAAAGGTACGGTGTCGGTTAACAGGGAGTGGTACGCATGTACCTTATCTGGTCTGGGGCAGCATGGGTGTCCACGTAGCGATATATGTGGACCACACAGTGGGTGGCCATCCTTTGGTTCTTGTGCGGCTATCGTATGGGCACCCTGATAAATGTGTACGGTCCAAATTTTGGGGCGAGGTTCCCAAATTTGGGCGTCGGCCGCTTCGATTTGCATGTCGGACCGGGAGGTTCTCTTGGTCGTTGGGATGCAGACCGTTCGTCAATCGGACGCCCGGTCGTGCATTTATTAAGGTTTAAAGGTCGTCGCTTTTTAACTAAAATGATTGAAATTTGCGTATAAGCTTAATCCCGGTGTCTATTTTGGATGCTATAAAATCCTATATAAGGATAAAATCGCGCGTAAATTCTAAATTTTGGCTCGGAATTTGAAGATTCTAAGTAGAAATGACTCATATAATAAAATCATTGATTTTTATACCATAAAAACTCTATTACATGGACATTTCTTTATTAGTGAAGATGGGTATGTTACATCCTTCCCCCCTTAAAGAAATTGAGATGTCCTCATCTCGTCATGAATTGGGGATAATCCTTTAAGAGTGTAGCTTTATCTTCCCAAGTTGCATCCTCTTCAGGGTAATCTTTCCACTGTACTAGATGTTCTATAAGAGTTCTATTTCGGAGTTACCTTTCCCTAGAATCTATGATGCTACTGGGCTATAATTCAAGGACTCCTTGGGTAGGGATTACAACTTGTTCATCATCAAGAATATGATTGAGACTGGGTACATAAGGTTTTAACAAACTTACATGAAATACATTGTGGACTTTGATATGGGCTGGGAGTTGGAGTTTATAAGCACTTTTACCTAGACACTTGATAACTGTATAGGGGCCACAATACCTAGGGCTGAGCTTCTTATATTTCCCAAGTGATAGAGAACTTCATTTGGGTCGCACTCGTAGAAGAACTTTGTCTCCTTCCTTGAAGATCCTTTCAGACCTCTTGGTGTCAGCATAATGTTTTTGTCAATCTTGGGCAGCTTTAATATCCTTTTGGATTGCTTTGGTTTGTTCCTCCATCTCTTCGAGCATTTTCCTGGATGCCTCAACTCTTATGGTCGGATCAGAGAAATTTAGAGGAGACAAGCATTCTTGCCCATAGAGTGCTTTGAATGGTGACATTCCTATGCTCTGATGAGATAAGATGCATTGTAGGTAAATTCTACCAGAGGAAGGTATTGAATCCACCTTCTTGGTTCCCGTCCACAATATGCTCTGAGAATGTCTTCAATTACTTGATTGACTCTCTCAGTCTGGCCATCGGTCTCTGGATGATAAGCTGTGCTAAAGTAAAGTTGAGTTCCAGGGTTTGAAATAAGGACTGCCAGAACTTTGAAGTGAAGTCAGAATCCCGGTCGCTTACTATCCTTTTTGGGAGACCATGAGGTTTGAGGACTTCCTTGATGAATATATTCGAGTAACATCAGAAGCCTTGAAGGTCTTCTTTGCTGGTATAAGGTGAGCTACTTTGGTAAGTAAGTCCACTACTACCAGAATGGAGTCATATCCTCCTTGAATAGTGGAGTCATATCCTCCTTGAATAGTGGGGAGACTTGTGACAAAATCCATACTAATGCACTCCCACTTCATTTGGGGAATATCCAAGGGTTGAAGTTTCCCAAGCATCTTGACCCTTTCAGCTTTGATCCTTTGGCATGAGAGACATTGCTTTAAGTATCGAAGGACATCATTTTTCAATCCTGCCCAATGAAGGCTCCTTCTTACGGAATTTAATGTTTTTGCATAGCTTGGGTGTCCTGCAGTAGGACTATCATGAGCTTCATGGAGGATTAGTTTCTTTAAAGCAGGATCCTTAGGGATACATAGCCTATGATTGAAGTAGAGGCTTCCTTCATGAGTGGAGTATCCCTTGATTAGATTCTTCTCTTTCTCTGAATTTCCCCCTTCTTCTACTAAGTTCATCATCCTCTGATAATCTGGATCATGAGATGAGACTTCTTCCACCTTGACCAGTATGGGATTATTTGGCATTGAAATTGCACTCAAGAAAGATTTGCGGCTAAGTGCATCTGCTACCACATTATCTTTCCCAGGGCGGAATTTGATGTCGAAGTCATATTCTTGTAGAATTTCAATCCATCTCCTTTGCCGCATGTTGAGGTTAGGCTGGGTGAAGATCCACTTTAGACTTTTGTGGTTAGTTACAAGCTGGAATTTACCCCCAAGAGATAATGTCTCCATAATTTGAGGTAATGAACAACTGCTAAGAGCTCCAAATCATGGGTGGCATAATTTGCTTCATATTGCTTCAGCTTGCGGGAAGTATAAGCGACTGGTCTTCCTTCTTGGCCTAAGACACCACCATCTGCTAGACTACTGGCATCAGTATAACCACTTCAAATTCCTTGGTGAAATCAGGAAGTTTCAGGACTGGGGTAGAAGTAATAATGACCTTGAGTTGATCAAAACTGTTTTGATGGATTGGTAGCCACACTATTTTACAATCATTCTTAAGAAGATCCGTCAAAGGTGCAGCTACCAAGGCATAATCTTTGATAAAAATCCTATACCATCCCGTGATTCCTAAAAATCCACGAACTTCACGAACTGATTTAGGGGGTGGCCACTTCAGAATATCTTTGACCTTAGCTCTACTGAAATGCCATCTTTGGAGACGATGAACCCAAGATACTCAATTTGATGAGTAAAGAAGGTACATTTGCTCTTCTTGGCATAGAGTTTGTGTCTGCGCAACAATTGCAGAACTCTATGCACATGCTCTTCCATTGATTTGGAGTAGATTAAGATATCAAAAAAAACAAGCACAAATTCATCCAAGTAAGGGCGGAATATATCTTGCATTAGGCGGTTGAAGGTTGCAGGAGCATTGGTTAACCTGAATGACATTACAGTAAACTCATAGTGGCCATAACGGGTATTGAAGGCTGTCTTGGGTATATCTACTTCCTTGACTTTGATCTGATAGTAACCAGACCTCAAATCTATTTTTGAGAAGACTTTGGCCCCATGAAGCCTGTCAAGAAGTTCGTCGATGCGAGGGATAGGATACTTATTCTTGACAGTGACTTGATTCAGCCCTCGATAATCTATGCAGAGGTGGAGAGTTTTGTCCTTCTTTTTTTGGAAAAGGACATGTGCCCCCCAAGGAGAGCTACTGGGGCGTATGAATCCTTGCTAAATAAGTTGGGAAAGTTGCTCTTTAAGTTCAATGGCTTGAGGAAGGGACATTTTATAGGGCATTTTTTAGACAGGTTGAGCCCCAGGGATCACCTCGATTTCATGATCGACTTCTCGAGGAGGCGGTAGCTCTGTAAGCTCATCAGGGAAGATGTCAGAGAATTCTTGGAGCCAAGAGGGTTCTGTCTCCTTACTAGGTTCAATGGTTTTGTTGAGCTTGACTAAGAAAACTTGCTGACCCTTACGTGTTCCCTTGAGAAGATGTTTTGCCTTGACTACCCTAGATTTAGGTTTTCTTGTTATCCCCTGAACGGATATTACTTGGCCATGCTCATTTTCAAAAGTGATACTCCCCTGGTTACAATGAATGCTAGCTTTGTTTGCAATTAACCAATCCATCCCAAGGATTCCATCATAAACTCCTAATGGCAAGACTCTAAAGTGGCCCGATGAGTTTGCTCATTACCCAGCTCAAAATCAAGGTTTCCTATAGAGTGGCGAGATACTACTTCTTTCCCACTGGCTAACTTTATAGTCATTCTTCTAGCTGTTTTTTGACCCAAGTTTAATTTTTGCAAACACCTAGGAGAAAGAAATGAATGGGTACTGCCACAATCAATCAAAAGCTGAAATGGCTTACCGTGATGAGTGGCTGGGGTTTGGATTACATCAAATTGTTTATTCGGAACTTGGTGTTCTACTGCCGCATGGACAGTGGCGCACTCTTCTTCAGCCATTTCCAAGGTCGGTTCTTCAGCCATTTCCAAGGTCGGTTCTTCACTTATAATACAGGCGGTCCTAGCAACTGCTCCTCCGCGGCCCTCGGCCACGTCCATCACCTCTTGCACCTGGTGGATAGGGGTTCCACGGCCTTGATTTCCTCTGTCACCTTGGGGAAATGATGTTGCCATCTTGGGACAATTGGCTCTGAAGTGTCCCGGCTCATTGCACTCAAAACACAGAGGGCCTTCTCTGGAAGAAGCAGCATACAAGCGGGGGACAAAAGAGTTGCTTTGTCTCTTTCTATTGTAGTAGGGAAAATTCTGTTGTGGGGTTTCTTGTAAGGTTGATCTTTAGGATTTGCCTCAGGGTAAGATCTCTTTTGAGGCTTAGGTGTTTTTTATTTTGTACACAATTTGGTACTGTTTGGTGCTTTGATACTATGGTACTTGGTTATGTGCTTGGTAACATTTGTGTACACAATTTTATAATGTTTGGTACTTTGGTTATTTGGTACTTTGGTACTGTGTTGTACCAAGTTTGGTACCTTTTCATCACTGTTATGTACTGTTTGTTAGCTTTGGTACTCTTATTTGTGCTGCTATTCTAATTGCTTGGTTTACGTGTTTTACAGATATTTTTGACCAGTCTCATTGTGAGAGGTGGGCTACCAAACTCAGAGATGTGCCAGCCCTTGCGAAGGAGTTCGGTAATAACAAGCCTATTTTTCTGAAGCTCCTAAGAAAAGTGTGGCGCAAGTATCCGCAATTCAATGAAACGAACACCCTCCTTGTGGACGACACGAGATACAAGTCCTTGAAGAATGATTACGACTCGTGCTGCTGCATCCGATCATATGAGCCTAAGTATTATGACCCCGACAAGCCGAAGTATCTTATGGATGTCATTTTCCCGTGGATCTCCGGGTGGCTAGCTGATAAGTTCCCCACTGTTTACAGCCACCGAATCCCTTGTTTGATGTTGAGGATGACATTTCCTCGTTCGTTGTCAACTACTTTGTATCTATGGAGGGGTATTCGTATCGCTTTGATCCCCCTGATGTGTAAAAGATTCTGTATGCTTGTACATTGCCTTTGGCATTTAATGATAATTATCTTTTTGTACATGTACTTTTTTTGGCTACTGCTTTTGTACTTTTCTGTTACTACTTGGTGAAAACAAAAAGGAACAGTACCGAAATTTGGTACTGCAAAAACACAGCAGAGCTAAAAACAATAAAGCACAGTACCAAATTAATAACACAGCAATAGCATTAGACAATAGCATTAGACAGTACTGATCACAAGTAAGATTCTAATCAAGAGAATTAGACAGTACTAATCACAAGAAAGATTCTATTCAAGAGAATTACAACTGTTGCCAGTGGTTAGAATTGTAGTTGGGGTAAACACTATATGGCTCCTGTCCTGGTCACTTCCATCTTCATATGGCATATTGTTGTAGATATTTTCATATATCTTTGAGGATATTTTAAAGTGGTGATGGAGGCTAGGGATAGCCTCCATGGGGAACCGTATGGCTCCAACAAGATGCGAGTAGATCATCACCGGTGGTGTCTGATCTAATAGGGTATAGGTATCAACTTTGCCCTCAACCTGGGCATAGTACAAGCCCTCATCAACTAGCAATCCACCTCTTATGATCTTGTTATGCCAAAGGTCCTTCAGTACTCTTGGTGCTACATAAACGGTTTTTGTGCACTTAAGAAGGTAGAAGTCCTCCTTCTCCTCGGCTGCGTTCACTGCAAAGTTATCCCCAATGGACAATAATTGGCTCAACACCTCAGGGTCTCCTTCATACATAGGCATGCTTAAATCCTCACTCACATGGGAGGAAAACAAATCATTGTAGTTCTCCTCATCATCGTCGTCCTCATCACTATTTGTAGGTTGTACTGACTCTGTCAATGGCTCGATGGAGACATATTTCCATTCTTCAATGTGCTGTTTATTATTGCATCTCCTCCACTGCCCATTCACACATGGATCATAGAAGCATGACAGTGTACGAAAACGCACATCACATGGATTGTGCATTGAGTAGCCATCAACACAATGGAATGAGCGAGAGCCTGCAATTGGTTTACAGTCCCACAACGGAAAACGCAGCACATCATTCGGTGAAACCAACCAGAACACCCTCCTTGTGCTGGCACTTCTACCTTCCGTTGTCGGCTGAAACCTCGCGTTCAAAAAATTGACCACATCAGCCGCACACTTCATGGGCCAGCCATCGGGTTTTAGCTCTTCGTGCATCAGGGTTCTCTTGATAATAGCACCTGCACCATCATGCTCTCCTTTTCCATGCCCTGAAGCAAAGAAGTTATGCATCATAAGTAATCTTGTCAACTGATAATACCTGGCTACGAAATACTGTGGTCTTCGTGCCTTAAACTGTGAAGCGGCACCATCTGACCATACCCAATGATAACGCAAACAGTGTCCTTGCTGTTTCATCCAGTTGTCATGCAGCATAAAACAATGCTGAACAAAGAGCGTGTCGTGGAGCTTATCATCTGATATGTAAAAGTGCACAGTCTTCTCAATAGCTCCTACTGAATTTCTGATATAAGAGATGTGTACCAGTATTGTTACCTGTGTTGACCACCAATGCATGGACTGGATCTCATTTTGCACTTTAAAGCTGTAATTATCTGCAAAATCAACAACAGATACCACAACATCTCTGGGAAACTTAAGCAAGCAGTCTTTGAATTGTTGGGCCTGCCACCTAAACATAAAGTTGTGCTTAATGAAGCTTTTCACATGATCTGAAAAGAGATGAATGAAAGTTGCACTTTTCATCCTTTCCACGACCAAGTCCTTTCGCTTCTTCTCTTTTCCATCACCATTAACCTGTCCAGTGTCCACATCCTGGAATATCTTAACAGTCACCTCCTTGCTATTTGTTGCAATCTCGGCTGGGCAGAATGACAACTTTCGTACACCGCATTTGGGGCACTCTCC
Organism: Cibotium barometz; assembly: GCF_041138505.1. NCBI lineage: Eukaryota > Viridiplantae > Streptophyta > Polypodiopsida > Cyatheales > Cibotiaceae > Cibotium > Cibotium barometz. The sequence continues at coordinate 31,376,233 of NC_141085.1, read as the reverse complement.
AAGCAAGCATCTCTTTGCATGATATTCACCCTCCTTAGGGCGAGGGCACAATATAAAATCCAGCAAGTTACTTATGTGTTGAAAAACAGCCTGGTTTGCAAAACATTGGCCTGCCTCACTATGTGTACCACAAATGGAGCATGTACATGGATGTTCTTTGCTGTGATGCCCAAACTTGTTCTGGCGCATTTGATTGAAAGCATCCTTGAAGTATACCATCTGGATATGGTAAATACAGCAGCAAGTATAGCGCTCTTTCAATCTTCGGACAAAAAAGGGCTTGAGTGTCTCAAAGGACCTAAGTGACAACTTCACCGCAAGATACATGCTCTTGAATCTTTTGTAGAGCTCCACCTTTAAACGAAAAATGAACCACATTAGAGCTCAAAATACTATCAAACAAGAGTAAAGCACCAAAGCTATTTACACTACAAAATTTGGTATTGTAAACCACCAACTCATTCTAAAGTACCAAATTTGGCACTGTAGTGCCAGATAACAGACTATAGTGCCAAATTTGATGCAGAAAAGTACCATATTAGGCTCTATTTATTACCAGGCGGACCATAGTACCCAATTGGATACTTTTCTACATTAAGCATGGTACCAAATTGGATCATAGTAACAAATTGGGTGCTTTTGTGAATACAAAAAAGCACCAAATTTGGTTCTATGTACCAAGCTGGAACCATAGTACCCAATTTGGTACTGTTTTACATACTGCATATTACCAAAATGGATCCATAGTGGCAAATTGGGTACTTTTTTGGATACAGAAAAGCTTTAAAATTGGTACTATGCATCCAGTTTGGTACTTTTCTGTATTCACTAAAAGCACCCAATCTGTTTCCAAAACCCAATTTGGTATAATACTACCAAGTGTGAGTGGTGCCCAAAAACACCCAATTGGATTTGTGGAACCCCTTAGGTACTATGCAGGCACACTTAAAGCACCCTGCGCATAGTACCAAACTTGATCCATAGTACCAAATTGGCTATTTCTCTGTATACTTCACAGTACCATAATTGGAAGCTTAGTACAAAATTGGATAATTTTTTGGATACAAAGAGCGCCATAATTGGTACTATGTATCTAGTTTAGTACTTTTCAGTATCCTCTAAAAGCACCAAATCTGTTTCCAAAACCCATTTTGGTATTATACTACCAAGTGTAAGTGGTGCCCAAAAAAACCAAATTGGAGCTGTGGAACACCTTAGGTACTAACCAGGCACACTTAAAGCACCCTGCATAGTACCGAACTTGATCCATAGTACCAAATTGGCTATTTCTCTGTATACTTTACAGTACCATAATTGGATGCTTAGTACAAAATTGGATACTTTTTTGGATATAAAACGCTCCAAAATTGGTACTATGCATCCATTTGGTACTTTGCAAGATACATTGAAAGCACCAAATCTGTCTCCACAAAAAACCTAATTTGATATTACACTACCAAGTGTGAGTGCTTCTCAAAAGTGCCAAATTGAGACTGTGCTTCCTTACTCTTGGACATTGCAACCAAAAGTTGTACCGTGAATCCTGTTGGGTACAATGCAAAATTCAGAGAAGTGCCAAATTTAATCCTATGGAGGTGGAATTGGTACCTACAATGATACTATTATGGAGCTGGGAATTCAAACAATGGTAAGTACTTGGATATGGGAATTGGTACCTACAATGATTGCAGTACCAAATTGGTACTTATGGCCTAGAGTGATTGCTGGTAAAAAATTACCAGTTTGGTACTGAACAGCCAAGCTTTCAGTGCTGCCCAAAGACTACAAGTTTTGAACTATTCCAACAGAAATCAAGGCCACCATGGATTGCATTGTAGAAAAAACATATTACCTGAGAGTCATCTAGAAGATGAATTGGATGTTTGATGACACATTTTGCCTCGATCCTCTGCTTACAAATATCCTTTTTGTTTGGTGAAACTCTCGTCTCAGATTTCCAAAAAGCGGTCACCAAATCTCTAGTTTCACTTGTGATACTTGTATACAAAGGCAATTGTCTGTGTGACAAGCACTAAGTGGCAACACTTCATTCTCATCTTTCGTTTCCAGTCGACTGCTTGCTGCCGCTATATTCTGTCGATGAACACCCAAGACAGCAGCAATTTTGGATTGGTTCACTGACATTGTTCTCTGATCACCATTGTTCAGTATCATCATCAAAGAGGCTCTCTTTACAAACAGCTCACTTGCAGAGTGAGGTACTTTCAATTGAGTCAATGTGTTGCGAACGTTGGAAAGAAGACTCGATTGCACATACGAACTCCTCAACTTGGAAAACGGCTGATGATGCATGAGCTGCTCTAGAATTTCCTGTTGTTCTACTGTTGTTAGTCCTTGGGTCTGTTGTTGACGCCAACATCTAGCCATGGCTTTGCATATATTGTTCCTTGACCTGGTTCTTGAAAGGCTACCTTCCCTAGCAGGGTTGCGCTCCTTGCATCGTTGCTCACGCTTCTTTTGCACCCAATAGCCCCGAAGAAATTCTTGGTTGCCGACAAGTTCGTGAGCAGCTTGGGTTTCATTGATAGTATCCTCTATAAATGCAGGTATCCTTGACTCAAGGTTAGTGAAGGGATCACACTCAACCTCCAACATCGTCTCTGTAAATATGGTGACGGCCTGAGCTGCCATGTCTATACAGAGAGAGAGAGGGCTATGGTGTTCCGCAGGGGATAGAGGATGTGCAGGAGAGAGGTCTGAGAGAGAGAGAGAGAGAGAGAGAGAGAGAGAGAGAGAGAGAGAGAGAGAGAGAGAGAGAGAGAGAGAGAGAGAGAGAGAGAGAGAGAGAGAGAGAGAGAGAGAGAGAAATCTGCTTCCTTGCATTCCACCTGCGTCTGCACTCATGTCTCCACCCATGTCTATCTGTTATGGGACGTTTCAAAAAAAAGACTAAAGTATAACACCTCAGGGAATTTTCACAGCTTAATATTTCTCCTTTATTTCCTTTTTGCCCTCTTTTTCTTTACTCTTGTTCTACCAAGTCTAGGTGGTGTCAAGGACAACTAATTTTGTACCACCATCCCTTGCTTTCACCCATTGGGAACCTTACCACCGACCTAAAGCGGATTCGTTGGATTGAAAAGTTGAAGATGATCCGTTTATTTTGGTTCGTCGATACCCCCAGGGTTGACACCTCTGTGACTATAGATGGGATTCGCATACCTCAGGATCGCTAGGTGTATGACCAAGTGATGCAAGTCTTACCTATTGACAGAGTAGCTGTGTTGGGACCTACCCCAATCCAAAGTCTACCACCCTTACCATCAGTTTTTGGAGAGAAACTACAGAGCGGAACCCCCATATTTCACCTATGTGGACCGCTCTACCCTTATGTCATAGTCAAGCCTAGGAATTTTCCTTGATGGCAAATAAGACTAATTATATTAGTCTCAGATCTTTGTAATAAAACTCATCCTTGTAAATATTTGGAAATAAAATGATTTCAATGTTTTACTCTCCAAAATAAGCGTTGTGCAAGTATGAATCTTGTAATCTTAAAATTATTTTTACAGTGATGGCCAGGACGATCACCCTCTACTTCCTAATGTGCTAATTTACACTGATATTCGGGAGAAGAAGCTCCTGTTTAAGCAAATGCAACCTCCCTCCTTTAAAGGAGAACTTTAAAGGAGAAGGTTCAAAGATTGAGAAGGATGCTGAAGTCTGGATTGAAGCGATGGACGATTATTTCTCTGCCGGTACTGGAGTAGCAAATCAATCTATGCTTGCACGGTTTCGCCTCATCGGAGATGCTAAACTCTGGTGGAAATAGTGGTGCCGTGACAAGGGAGTCATCAAGCATTCTCAAAAATGTGGGAAGACATCAAGTAGGCCATGAAGGAAAGATATCTTCCCCCATCCCATGAATCCATAAAGATGAATGAGTTTTTTTGTCTTAGGCAGTGCAGCTTAACTCTTGAGGACTACTATTCCAAATTTATCACTCTTCGGAAGTATGCCCCAGTTATGACTACTTCCCAACAAGTGGCTCATTTATGCCAAGGGTTAAATGAACCCTTAGATTCCCACCTTGAAGCAACGAGGCCAAGCTCATTACAGGATGCTCTCATACGAGCAAAGTCCCTTGTGAAAGAATTGAGGACTGATGGCAGTAACCACCAGGTGGGAGACTTCCTGGTTATGCCTTCCAGAACATTACCTGAACCAGTAATACTTGGTTGTACATGGATGAAGGCTACATAATGTATGATTGACTGGTCAACAAGGTGTGTCTTTGTGGGTGAAACCCCAGCTAAATAATCTACTCATAAACCCCTGCCACCTCTCACTATTATCGAGGGTCGCAAATAAGGAGAAAGCAACATCCACAAAATCTATGGAAACCGCCTCCACTATTCAAAAAACTCTTGATTCTTTTACCTCCACACAACAAACGCTTGCATATCAAAAGAACAAGAAGATACAATGAGCTATAAACTCTCGATTCTTTTACCTCCACATAACAAACACCTGCATATCAAAAGAACAAGAAGATATGATGAGCTATAAAGTGGCAACTCAAATGTACCTTGAAATGGGTTCCCTAGATTTCTCCATCTATACCACCTCAAGCAACCAAACAAGGAGGACCTCAAGACAAGAATCGGCACAGGAAGTCCAAGTTACAAGTTACCCAAAATGGATCCCCAAACACTTATTGAAAGTTCAAGGCTACTACAAGGGTAACCATTGTATTTGGATACCAAAACATAAATGTATATCACTAGTCCCACTACAGTGATGGATAAAACCTTCAATAGCTCAAATGCCATCAAAGGGAAAGCTATTGTAAAAGAACCTTCACCACCAATGCCTAAACAAGTCTGGATACCAAAGAGAAACCCTATCACACAAGTCATGGTGATTGATGGTGGTGAAGCTTCTACATCACGAAAGGTTACAAATCCATTATTGGCTATCCAAGCCCCAACCCTATTGGTTTCTCTAGAGAGAACCAATATGCAAGTGTCAACTTCATTGCTCATCTCTAAGGGCAAACCCATAAGCTCCATCCAGTCTTATGAGATCCCTTTACTGCCATTAAAGCTAGAAATTAACGTGGCACAACAAGTAACACCACGGGCGCTCCTAGCTAATAAACATTGATGGAGCACAGTTGGAAGGGATGGTTTCAAAAAACCTACAATACCTTCCACAAGGTCAAGGTATGATAGAAAGCATGAAGGGTAGACTTATGCTAATATCATTACTTTTACCCTCCCCATTTTGCTCCTCGACAAAATTCATGTCTATATCAAGAAGCCTGTTGGAAAAAGTTAGCCCATGATAATATAGCTTGAACCAACAATGTATAGCAATATAGCAGCTATACACATACTAAAATCTCTGACTAACCATAAAAATAAAAATAATAAAAGATGATGAGAAAGAGCACATGTCAAATAAGAGAATGAAGTATGACTCTGCTATGACTATAGGCCGTGAGCATGGACTTTTCAAGTGACCCTATCCTGGACCCAAATTGCTAGGAATGGTACTACTAAGGGTAGCTAAATATTCATCCTTTCCAAACCCACTTATGCTATTTTTATGCACCACTAGAGCGGAGGAATGTTGTGGAGCCACCTTTGTGGACTAGTTCTATCTATAGTTTCATCCCCTCGCACCATGTTTTACGTATGAGCATCGCATGTTGTACGTAACGTCCTACTTATGCTCGCACTGTAGAACCTATTTCAGGTGCTATGGGATAGGACTATTGCAGTCCATGGTAGGAGACATACCACAATGGCATGATGATGTGAATGTACTTTACCCAGTGGGAGAACCCTATCAAGTAAGAAATGCATAGGAAGATCTTGTAGAGCTGGGGAGGAGGGAAAGAACTTGTGGACTTACACCATCATTCTATGAAGTAATGCCACCGACTTCTTGTCTTTTCTAGAGAATGGTAGGTGATTTCCTAGATAGATTAGCTTGCAATAACTACTTAGCTAGCTTACCTATAGTACCCATGCCATCTCCAATAGGCAAAATATGGACTCTCATTTTGTTCCCTTAAGGATTTCCACACCTCCTCTCTCTAGAAAAATAGGCTCATGGTGAAATTTTTGCAAATCAACTCAGAAGTAACAGATACTGAGAGAGGAGGGTGTGAGAAAGAGTGAGGATGCCAGTGTGAACACAAGGAAATAGAGCTCGGCCAGATGCTTATGGACCTTACACTTAAGTGGTTTTGCTTCATAAAACACAAATTTAATTTTTTAAAGGTAACAAGTTGGCGGCCTACCCGATTTTTTTTTGAAGCTCTTTCAACTCTTTGTAAGGTCTATATAAAAAGAGTTGAAAGAGGAGGTGAAGCTGATATTTAAAGTTCTTTTGGGATAGAGTTAGCAACTCTTAGCAATAATAGGGATGATGATGCCTACAAGTTAAGAATGGTAGGGTTATGTTTGGAAGGTGCTGCTAGAGAATGATATGAGGATGTGTTAGCAAACGAGGACAAGGGAGATTGGGAGTGATTGAGAAATGCTTTGAGAAGTATGGGAAAGTTGATAACCCAGAGGACCTTTGTAGAGAGCTTAGAAGGTTGTATCAAGGGGAAGAGGAAGAGATTATAGCCTTTGTAAAGTAGATTTGAGGGGGTCTAGAGAAAGATTTTAAGGGTTTTGGGAGAAGAATCAAGCGCCATCAGACTTCTTGAAAAAGGACAAATTTATAGGATTGTTACTACATGGAGTTATTAAGGAAAAGGTGGAGCTTAAGGATCCTGACACCTGTGCTACTGCAGAGGCAATAAAATTATCCACAGAGCAGTGGAAGAAGACGATGAGAAAACAAGAGCTAGCTCGAAAGGATAGAGAAATATGCATGCAGGTTAAATATGACCATGGAACATGTGGACACATAGTGGAACCTTTGCTTATGGACATGCATGTAGAGAGGGAGCTTCGTGTAGAGGCTCCAAGGATTGTGGAGTCGGATAGAGGACAACATGGTCTACATCAAGAGATTCAAAGATTGACCAAGAAAATTGGAAATGTTAATCTTTCTATGCAAGTTATTCAAATCAAAACCAAGTGAGGAGACCACAAGGAGAAAGGCCACATAGGAATTGAATGGAGCACTTCCAATGCTACAATTATGGAGACAGGGCCCATATAGCTCCTCAATGTCCTCAACCAAGGAGAGATCCAAGAGGTGTGTATCCTATCATTCAAAGGACAAAAGGTAATAGAGGCATTGGCAATAGGGATGCAGGTAATGGGAATCAGGTGCCAATGCAAGGACAAGCACAACCTCAATGTCCTTTGGGTAATGTGCATGTACTCAAAGACATTGAGGAAGAAGAGGATGAGGCTGATGTGTTAGCCAATAAGAGGACAAGGATGTAGAGGTCTAAATCTAAAGATGCAGGTAAAGAAGAAAGAGCCAAGAAAAAGAGAGAGAAGAGAAAGGCAACCATGGAGCAGCCAAAATCTAGCAAGCAGGGAAAGGCTAAGCTAGAAGAAGAAAGATAGGCATGGATGATTTCTAGTTGGGTGAACTAGAATCTCCTCATAGTCTTTTGGCTAATGTGAAGAACAAAAAGGCTGATATCACCTATGGTCAAGCTTTAACAATTGAACTCCAGTATAAGAAGACAATGGCACAAACTTGCAAGTGTTAGACGAGTTAAGTTTAAGGTCCCAGAGGCTAATGTGGTTCAATTGAGTAGGGTTTTAGACATTTTGACTATTGTTGATGTTTGGATTCATAGCAGGAAGGTGAGTTAGGTTTAAGGTGCCAAAGGCCAATGTGGTTCAATTGAGTAGGATTTCTAACATTTTGCCTATTGTTGATGTTTAGATTCATGGCAAGAAGGTGAGTAAAGTTTATATAGATGGCGGAGCTTAGGTATGTGTCATGATTGAAGAAGCTATGCATGATCTTAGATTGGAAGTAACAGGCAAGTCTATCTTCGGTGTAAAGATGGCCAATAGTTCAAAGGTAAATGTCTTGGTGTGACTGAGGGAATGGAGTTGAATGTTCTTGGACAAAGAGTGGTGATATGCATGTCATGCCAGCAGGGGTTGGGGCATACCCTATCATTTGGGGAGGCCTTGGTTAACTGCTATGAAGTCTAGGTATAAGATTGGTATAGAGGTTGCATTGATTTGTTTGTTAATAGGACTAAGAGAAAAGGATAAGATATGATTTGAAGACTAGTAAAATTCTGGAAGTTGAAGTCAGAAATGGGAGCTGATTCAACCTCCTTTGATAGTTATGATGCTTATTCTATGAAATTGATGATGATTCAGGATTGGATCAAAGCTTGTTGGAGCTTGAAGTACAACTATGTGGAATGCAAATAGCTAGTCACATGACTAAACAAGCTTGTGTTCAAGGTGAGAAGCCCAACATTCTAAAAGCTGAACTGACGAAGATGCTTCCTAATTATCTAACTAGTGAGGAGAGAGAGCAATATGGAGTATTGCTTGGTATCCGAAGCTTTTTGCCAAGGACTATAGCCATATGAGAGGTACTTCCACCAATGTGGTTCATGAGATTAAGTTAAAAGAAGGATCAAAGCAAGTAGCTCAGAAGTTGAGAAGATTGAGGACTATTCAAAATTAGATTTTAGAGGTAGAAGTCACTAAGTTATTGCAGGGCTGGTTTCATATACCCCATTAATAATGTAGAATGGTGTAGTCATTGTGCCTAAAATTGGTAACAAGTGGAGAGTTTGTTTGGATTACAAACCCCTCAATGCAACTAGGAAGAGACATCATTATCCTCTTCATTTCCACGATGACATATTGGACCAAGGCATGAGATATACGCAGTTTGTGATGTGTTTAGTGGCTATTTTCAAATTAGAATAGCCCCAGAAGATTATTTTTATCACTTCATGGGGAGTATTTTGTTATAGAGTTATGCCTTTTGGGCTTCTCAATGCATATGCCAGTTTTTAAAGTTGGGTAGACAAGATCCTTCCTCCTTACCTTGGAACTTTTGTTAAAATTTTTATGAATGACTTCTGTGTTTATAATGACAGGTGGATACATGTGGAAAGGCTTGATTCAATGTTTAAATGACTTGATGAAGATGGAGCCCAACTCATAATCCAGCTAAAATGTAAGTTTGCCGTCCTTTAAGAAAACATGGTTTCTATGCAAGTTTTCAGTTTTGATTTTGTTTGAATAAATAAATCTTAAATCCGTATCTCAATACTTCTAGATCCAGGTCTGAATTCCAAACAGAATTCCTCGAATTCTGTCAACTTGATCCTCAGATAAAAATCAAAAGTCTTAACTTAGTTTTAGATTCGGTGGGTGTTTTGAGTGCATTTTTCCTGAACTGAGCACATCGTCATTGACGAAGGAATTAGGTCTTAGTCAATAGTCAGAATCAGAGTTTGGGTCTGGAAAGGTTCTTCCTAAACTATCTTTCTCGAAAGATACTATTTCAATTTCTCTTTTTCTAAATTTCGTTCGACGAATATTTGCTTACAGATTTCTAAAACGTGAATTTCTTATGAGGAATAAAATAATCATTTATCTCAATCTTCGACTTCGATAGTTTAATTGAATTTTCTCCTTACCATCTTAGTGAATATGAAACGATAGCATTTCTTCTCACATATTATCTACTTATTCATTTTTCTAATTTTTGCAAAAATTAAATAGAGGATTAAGGAGAACTCTTATTTAATTATAAAGATTTTATATACATCTAATTATGCATAAAATCCGATTCTGATGAAAGTCACACTTTTATCATCATAGAAAATCATTTATGAAAATCACTCTTTTAACATGAAGAATTTCTTTTATGCATATGTTTATGCATACAAATCATTTATGATGAAAATCACTCTTTTAATAAAAAAAATATCTTTTATGCACCCATTTATGCATAAAAACCATTTATGATGAAAATCACACCTTTAATATAAAAAATATATCTTTTATGCACCCATTTATGCATAAAAATCATTTATGATAAAAATCACACTTTTAATATAAAAAAATATCTTTTATGCACCCATTTATGCATAAAAATCATTTATGATGAAAAACACACTTTTAATATAAAAAAATATCTTTTATGCATATGTTTATGCATAAAAATCATTTATGATAAAAATCACATTTTTAATATAAAAAAATATCTTTTATGCATAAAAATCATTTATGATGAAAGTAACACTTTTATAATAAAAAATAATCTTTTATGCATACTTTTATGCATAAAAATCAAATATGATAAAAGTAACACTTTTATAATAAAAATAATAATCTTTTATGCATACTTCTATGCATGAGAATCAAATATGATAAAAGTAACACTTTTATAATAAAAAAATAATCTTTTATGCATACTTTTATGCATGAGAATCAAATATGATAAAAGTAACACTTTTCTAATAAAAAAATAATCTTTTATGCATACTTCTATGCATGAAAATCAAATATGATAAAAGTAACACTTTTATAATAAAAAAAAAATCTTTTATGCATACTTTTATGCATAAAAATCAAATATGATAAAAGTAACACTTTTATAATTAAAAAATAATCTTTTATGCATACTTCTATGCATGAAAATCAAATATGATAAAAGTAACACTTTTATAATAAAAAAATAATCTTTTATGCATAAAAATCAAATATGATAAAAGTAACACTTTTATAATTAAAAAAATAATCTTTTATGCATACTTCTATGCATGAAAATCAAATATGATAAAAGTAACACTTTTATATAAAAAAAGATCTTTTATGCATAAAAATCAAATATGATAAAAGTAACACTTTTATAATAAAAAAATAATCTTTTATGCATACTTTTATGCATAAAAATCAAATATGATAAAAGTAACACTTTTATAATAAAAAATAATCTTTTATGCATACTTTTATGCATAAAAATCAAATATGATAAAAGTAACACTTTTATAATAAAAATAAAAATAATCTTTTATGCATACTTTTATGCATAAAAATCAATAATAATGAAAGTAATACTTTTATAATAAAACTAAATTTCTTTTATACAAATAATCAAAATGCATTTTCTATGCATGAAAATGACACTTTAGAATATAGAAATCATAAGGATTACTCTTTTAGAATAATAAAAGATAATACTTATTTTTAAATTTTTAAAAAAATTCGCCATAACCTTCTTTGTATGGCTGACCATTTTTCAATTTTAAGTCTTTAAAATTAATTAGAAATGCATCAAGAGTATTTAAATCATTCTAAAGTAACATTTTTCTACTTATTTAAGAGAAACATTATGAAAAACTTGAATTTATTCATTAATCATTCACCTAGGATAAAGAATGGTTGGACTTACTAGAGAAGAGAGGGGAATGCCTTTTGCAATGAGGCATAACATAATTTGTAATGTAGAGAAGACAAAAATCATAAAGAAAACCATAAAATGAATGGAAAAGAGAAGGATCTCCAACTTACATAGATAATTTGAGAGCTTTCCTTTGGCTTGATGGTTTGAGGGTTTGACTCTTGTTTGAAACAAGAGTGGCCACAAATCTTTTGGAAGAGGGAAGGTCAAAAACTAATGAATTATGAGTAAAATTCACTGTTTTTGGCACTTGGGAGAGGCAGGGTAACAGTGCAAAACGCTATTGAGTTTCAACAAAGGGGAGGACTTCTATTTATAGGAAAAAGTGAGCTTCTAACCAAGCCAACTGATTCTAGAATTTTCCAGATCAGTTTGGTCAATTTTTGACCATTTTTAGGTCAGTTTTGCTCACTTTTTGGATCTAGTTGAAATAGGAGAGAGGAAAGATAAAAATATCCCATTATTTGGGAGTTTAAAACTCATTCAAGCATGTGAAATAGGCGCCTCCTTCATGAGGGGAATTCCCCCATGCAGAGGTGTCAAAAATGCATCATTACTTCTAAATATCTCCCTTTTTTAACTATTAACCTTGTCCTTAGTCAACTCTTCATCTTATGTGAGTATTTACTCATTTTTGAGAGTTTTTTCTTTTATTTCTTCATTTATCTCCTCCCTACATTTGGATGAATCTTATTGTTCCATAGGAACCTTAATTTAAAATTTTGAAAAAATCTTTACCCCTAGGATAATGCCTCTTGAACAGATTATACTTAATTTCTGATGCACATTCTGAAAATCTTTTTGAACTTCTGTTTTAGGGGAACTTATTTTAATAAGATGAGATATTTTTCTATCCAAAAATATTTAAAAATTGAATTACCACTCTCTAGAAGATTTTCTCTCTCAGATCAAAACTGGTAGAACAAGATCTTTTATATTTCTGAAGAGGGATTTGATTACAGGGGAAGATGCTGGACATCTTAAGAGCCTGGGGAGGAATCTTACACACTGACCAAAAACCAGCCGCCCTAGCGTATGGTCTCCACTGGCCGGCCACCACGTGGACACCCATGTGACCACTGCCTTGGAAGGTACATGCATACCCCACCTTTGGCCCGCTTATAGGAACCACCCTTTCTAAAGGTGCATGCAACCACAAGCTGGCATACTTTCATGTACACCATCCTTTCCACCCCTCTTTGCTCTCTCCTTACCCGTACCCATACTCGTACTAGACCCTATATAAATCCCCCATACCCAACACCCCCCTCTATGCCCAGCAACCAACCCTCTGAGTGGAGACTCTCCCCGACAACCCTCTATAGCCAATCCCAACAAGCCCTTCTTCAGCCAAGCTCCCAGCAGCCTCCCACCCCTTGTCTTCTGGAGGGCGTGTCCTCCACCTCTCCCCCCGTGTTGTGAATAGACTTAAGGGGAGAACCCTTCTCCTCCCCCCAATTCTCTACTGTTGTTTCTAGCCAGCCTTGCTCTCAGCTTAAGGACACTCTACTTTTTGCCCCACCCCCAATATAAAGAGACTTAAGCAAGCACACTCTAGCTCTTAGAGGTGGTTCCCCCCCCACGGGTGAGTTTTTTGCTCAAAGTGAGCAAACGGACTCCAAATTGCGATTTGTGATCATTGAGTTTGTGATTACGCGAGGTATGAGAGAGTGGATAGTATGGCTCTTCCTTAAAGATGCCAAATTTTTTTTTGAGAACAACAACAACTCAAGAGAGGGAATGCTCTGAACATGGCCCCAGCTCTTCCCTTGGGAGTCCCTCATGGAGGCAATGGCCACGTTAGCTTGATGATCATCTAAAAAGAGATTTTTGGATTAATCCTTAATCTTAGCATAAATTAAGAAATATAAAGGATGTTACTTCCCTTGTTTTGAGAGAATATAAGCTTTCATAGTTATATAAACTTAAAATTTCTTGTAGAATTGTTGCTTTCTTGAAAAGATAATGTGGTTTCTCGTATCTTATAAGGTTGGATTGAACTATTATTTTGCTATCTTGCTTAAATTAAAGTACAAGTACTTCTTCTCCGCCTTGATGCTAACCCCGTTCTTGTGCTTGTGTAGCCGGGCAACATTAGCGAGGCACGGGTCGGGCCCAAGGTATCCATCATACCATTGGGAGATTGAAACTCGCCGGTTTGGCGAGAGTTATGGATGCTACCTAGCTCTGCGGGCCTAGGATAGTGCGGTAAATAAGCCCACCCTAGCACGTAGGCATCCCTCTCCGAGGAGTGGGAGGATCAAGCGATGGAGCTTGATAGGGTGACAGGCCAACTTGAGCACCGGCTACCAAAAACAATGAGGTGTATGGTCCCGTAGGGATTGTCTAGTCTATGGAGAGTAGAAAGTTGAATTTTTGGTTATCGACAGAATAAAACATGGAATAAGAGGGCTTGGATCTGGCTATAGTTGGATTTGAATCTTTGTAATTATTCATTAAGTCCTTTGTTTTCTAGTATTGTGGTAGCATTGTTTTAAGTTAAGTTGTTGTTTTAATGAACACCATGTAAGATCCCTTAACGACACCATCCTATGGACGGGTGGACCCGGTTAGTCAGGTAGCTTTCTAATAAATATTGCGAGACCCCCGCCCCCTCTAAGGGCACTGGCGAACGGAAGCAGCGTCAGCCTCTCATGCGGGGTAGGGATCCACACTTGGGGCCTTGCCCACCACCACGGATATCCAGACAAGAGACTAGCCCGACGGTTCCTCCGAAACCGAGCCCGAAAAAAATTCCCTTGCCCAGAAGGCTCGGGCGATTCCACCAAAACGGGGGAATCAATCTAACGATTCAAAGTCTTACTATCCAAACTGATCCGACCGAACCCGAAGTCACATGGTCAGATCAAAGAAGAGACTTACACTTGGTCCATAGAATCACTGCTTTTTTCCTCCTTTGACAAGGCACAGCCGTTGATTCCCTCCCACAGAACGAGAGTCTTCCTAGGACTTAATCTAGCTAACATAACTAATCGTAACTTATTTGTATCACAGGAATCCCCCGATCCAGCCTAACCGGCCCATGGGTTAGCCAACCGCCCAACCACTGTATTGGTGGGATTCCTTTATAAAAATTTGGTTATGTTTTGCCCGGGTACTGAGGAAAAGAGTTCCCAAGCCCCCTAGCCTGTGCTTCAAGCAAAATTGAAAATAGGCATACCACTTACACACCCAATATGAAATTGCCATTATAACAGATTCGGTTGTCTTTAAAACAATCTTTCAATGAAAATCATAGTATTATTGAACATAATCTTCCAAATATTGAGTCCATTGTATTACAAAATATATCATCAGGACTCTCCATTGAAGACCAGCTGGTCAACAAGATCTAATATCAAAATTCGATTCACAAAAGTCATTCTTCTCAGTTTATCCGAATCTTCCTCGACATACGTAGCATGGGTGTCCTAGCAACCGCAAGCCCGTGCATCACCTGGTCAGAACCCTCTAGGATCCTACTTAGGTGTCCTAGCACTTCACTCAAGGACCGCTTCGTCGGTCCTCGCCCATCGTATTGGAAGCGCACCATTTTAACCATACCGAGGCTGGTCAAGACCTCGTCGGCAAGCTTTGCCGCCGCGAGCGACGTCCCACGATGACTCCCCGCCGCTAGCTATTGCAACGAGCCTCTTCTTAGTTAAACACATACCAAATGCTTCCTCTAGCATTCTGGTGTAAAATAGTCCTTTAAAAGAAAATAGAGATTCTATGCAAGTAAAATTCCCGGTTTGAGATTGGTTCCACAAAACCCTTTTTTCCTTAATCCATATTTTCATAATGAGAATCATTGATCTCTCATCAGGGTAATCTACCTATCATTTGACTGAATGTCTAACTAGATTCTTGGTGATTTCAATCAAGGGAAAACTAGATCAATTCAAAGGTAGTCTATTCTTTGTATTAAGAGTTGGAATTGGTCATCACGAGGTTTCTGCTTGATTCAGATCGAGAGATGGGCAAGTGGTTTACTGGCCATCCCTCTCACGATCGTGGTCTAACCAAAATTATTCGGTTTAATTCTAACTTTGATTCCAAGGATTTTCTTCAAATAAACATCTACTGAACTTCTAACTGTAAGAAAATTCCAACTTTATGAATTTCATTCCTTCTTAACCATAATAGATTAAGAAATCGTTTTATATGAGAATATCGGATTTTTATAAAAATTCTTCTTCCATTTAATCTAATTTTAGGTAAATATCAATTTATAAATTTATCCACATAAAATATCTAAAGATATTCTTTCTACCAATTTAATTTATCATCCCTAATTCTCTAGGTGGAATTATGGTGAAAATCTCTCTTTTGTCACCAATATTTAATTTAAACCTTTCTCTTCTTAAATACCACAAAAATTCTTCTTTTAATTAAATATAAATATCCATTTTTTTAATATGAATTCCAAATGTCATGGGAATTCCTCTTTTATTATTTAAAAATTTCTCATGCATAAAATAAATTCATCTAAAATTTATCTTTAAATTAAATAAAAATATCCATTATTTTAATATACCAAAATTTCTCTTTTTCCATTTAATTACATGGATCTCCATTATCATGGGAATTCCTCTTTTTGCATAAAAAAAATTACCAAAAATTTCTCTTTTTTAATTAATTAATTATACATAAACACTAAAAACTAGTTTCCCATGAATATAATGAAAATCATTCTTTTAGCATAAGATATCCAATCCTAGAATATGGTAGGAAGTCCTCTTTCATAAAAATAAGATATGTTTTATTTTCCAAAAGTTTTACCATAGCTTCACTGCTATTACTGATAATTTTTAATTTTCCTAAAAAAGAATAAGACATTGTAATACAATTATGATAGAAGACCTATTCTTAAACTTAAATCCAATTTATGGAATTAAAACATAAATTTAGCCATAATCATAATCTTAATTATGATTAATCTACTAGATTAGGCCATTTCTACTATTCTTCTTTTTTCAAAATGACAGGATTTATCTCTTTCACATTTATAATCACTTAAAGTAGTTTTTTTAACTACTTATAAGAATTTACCATTATTTTATTGTCATAAAAGCATAAAAAAGCCATTTTCTTAACCTCTAGCTTAACAAGCTTAGATCAGTATGGTTTTGAATTAAAAATTTATCAATCAGAAGCATTCATTTGCTAAAGAATTAGTCATAGAAATGACTATTCTTTTGGGAGAGATAGATATACACAAAAAGAATTCTAATTAAGCATAAAGATTAACTTTTTTCTTAATTATTCATTACAATTCTTAGGAAAAGCTTAAAAAATTTAATTAGAAACTTCTCAAGCTTGAGAGGGGTTGAGAAGTGAAATCATTGAGAATATTAACAAAAAAACTATGAAATTCTTCTTACCTTTAGGTTTGGCTTGCTTCTTTATCTTAGAAGAAAGCCCCCAACCAATCAATTGGTTTAGTATGTTGAGAAGAAAGCTCTAAGAGTTGTTGAAGAGAGAGAGAGAGAGAAGCTCCAATCTCTCCAAAAGAGAGAGAGAGAGAAGCTCCAATCTCTCCAAAAGTAGAGGATTTCTAAGGGATAATAGAAAATATGATTATTTTAATGTAATACTGGCATGGTATAGTTCATAGATGAGAATACAAAAGAATGAGGGTCTATTTATAGGTGAGGGAGGCCACTAACTGAGTCTAACTAAGTTCTAGAATTTTTCAGCTTAAGTTTGACTGAATTTGGACAAGATTTGGACCAGTTTAGCTCCCATTTTGATCCAGGAGAGAGGAGAGATAAAAATATCTCAATATTTTTGAATTAAAAACCCTCCCACACATGTGAAGGAGGCACATACCTCAAAGGTCTCCCTCTCCTTACCAAGGTGTCAAAAATTCATCACTCCTCCAAAATATCTCATGTTTTTAGTAATCTCTTAATTTTTAACTAATAAACCTTGTACTCAGTCAACTCTTTATCTTATGTGAGCATTTACTCATTTTTGGGTATTTTCTTTTATTCATTGGATTTATCTCATCCCAACACTTGGATTAATCCTATTGGCCCATTGAAACCTTAATTGGACCATAATCCAAAATTTTTTGAAAATCTAGACCCTTAGGCTAAGGTCTTTTAAATCATTTTTAATTGATTGCTAATGCACCTTAGAGAATTTATTTTGAGCTTCTGTTTCAAGGAAATATATTTTTGATATTATTAGAATTTTTATATCCAAAAATATCTCAATATTGAATTCTCTCTCTCTAGAATTTTTTTTATCTCTAGATAAAAACAAGAAAAAATAATATTTTCTTCATATTCTGAAATAGGGAATGATTACAAGGGATTAAGGTAAAAGCTTATTCATTATTCAGGCTGAGGAGGAGGAATCTTACAAATATAATCAATCACACTACACTAGGTAAAGAAGTCCCTGGGCAATTCTATTCTAGAGGACTAGGTCAGTGGTCATGCCTCGCATAGATGGGGGGAAAAGGCATTGCTTCTAGGAATCAAGAATAGAGGTTGCCCAAGATAGGTCGATCACTCTATGGGTGATTCGATTTTTAAAACCATTTAGGAGACACACTCCCCCTACGAGATAGATCTAGTTCTTACCTAGTAGTCATATCCTCGTATCTCTACACAATCGAGGTGTTAATGACTAGGAACTTCTTTCAAAGGCTTAGTACACTAGCTTAAGGATTCCCCTTTTTAGGTTGGGAACCTTACACACTCCATTTTCGAATAACCATAACCTTGAATAGTGTAGCATCCGCTCATCAACCCCAATTGGTGCTTCACCATTAGGTATGTGGGATAGATGACCTGGCATGACATATTTTTTGCCAGGCCTCATAACTACTATAAAATCAAACTCGAGAAGAATCAACAACCATCACCTTGTGATCCTTCCCATGGATCATGGTTTGTTTACCAGATACAACAAGTCTTGATGATCAACATAGAAAACGAATTTGTTAGCAATGCCAAAATTTCTTTACAATGTAAACCATTGCTAATCCTTCACGCTTTTTGACACTGTAATTGATTTTAGCCTCATCTAGTTGCCGACTTGCAAAACTAATAGGACGATCCAATTTGTGCTCCCTTAGCTGTGCTAGGACACATCCACTAATTAGGTTTTCACAAGACTAGAGCACTGGCCAAGGCTTGCTTCAATGCATCATAAGCTTGTTGACACTTCTCGGTCCATATGAATACAATCAATAGCTTGTACAAAGGACGAGCTATTTCTGCATAGAAAAGAATAAACCGACGGTAGTAGCCGACATGGCCCATGAATCTCTAGACTCCCTTGTAGTTTGTTGGTGGCGGTAATTCCAAGATGACCTTGATTTTGCTCTCATCAGTGGAAATTCCATTTTTGGACACCATATGCCCAAGAATAACTCCGTGTTTCACCCAAAATTGGCATTTGTAAAGGGCTTAAGGATATGCAATAAAATTGACACCTTTCAAATACCCTTTTTAGGTGCTCTTTCCAAGACAAATGAATGCATAAATCATCCAAGAAAGCTTCAAGAAAATTTCTTAAAAAGTCCTTAAAAGTAGTATTCATAAGTCTTTAGAATATGGCTAGTGTATTTGTTAGACCAAATGGCATAACTCTGTAAGCATACAGACTATGCTCAGTGACAAAATCTATTTTGGCTTGGTCCTCATATGCAATTGAAATTTGATTATAGCCTGAATATCTATCCAAAAATCTATAAGCCTCCTTGCCTACAACTCATTCAACCACATGTTCTAAATATGGCAAGGAGTAGTGATCCCTGCACCTAGTAGCATTCACTTTCTTGAGATCAATGCACACTCTAAGTTTTCCATTATTCTGGGCATAACCACAATGGGTGAGACCCATTCTAAGTGATCCCTACACCTAGTAGCATTCACTTTCTTGAGATCAATGCACACTCTAAGTTTTCCATTATTCTTGGGCATAACCACAATGGGTGAGACCCATTCTAAGTGTTCAATCTCATAGATGAATCCACACTCAATGATTTTATCAATCTCTTCCTTAAAAAAATTTGTATATTTGGGATTCATTGGATAGGGTCATTGTTGTACTAGTTTAGCATGGGGATGGTATGTTGTACCACCTCTATGGGAACTCCCTTCATGTCATGGCAAAGAAATCCCTATACTCCTTAAGGAGAGCTACAAATTTATTCTCCTCGGCCTTATTTATGTCCTTGGCTATGTAAATAGGCTTAGGATCTTCTCCTGGTTCAGCCAAGTCTACTTGGCTATGTAAATAGGCTTAGGATCTTCTCCTGGTTCAGCCAAGTCTACTTCCTTGACCTATGCAAACCCGTCTCATAGGCTCCTCCACTCTCACTTGTGGGGTTACATTTGGCATTATCAAACACTAACTTGCATTCCCCTATGGTGTATGACTTTTAATGCTTAAGTGGTGCAAGGCACAAGTTAAGTATTGGTTCTTGATTTTCTTTAGCTACCTTATATGTAGCTTCCACTTCCCTCTCTTTCGTCGAGGCCAACTCTTTGTTCTTCTTCTATCTCATGGAATGATTGTGTTTTGGTTCATCTATGACATCAATTTTGGATATCAATTTAGTGGAAGGAGGTTTGCAGTACGTAACTTTTTGCAATTTCTTGTCAATAAACTTGCGCATCGAATGCACCAATGTATTATAGCCATTGGGCAGTAATTGTCCTCTCTTGTAGCCTTCTATGATGATTGGTTGCATAGCGTTTATGTCTCTACCATCTTTGGAGTGATC
Source organism: Cibotium barometz (assembly GCF_041138505.1). Lineage (NCBI taxonomy): Eukaryota > Viridiplantae > Streptophyta > Polypodiopsida > Cyatheales > Cibotiaceae > Cibotium > Cibotium barometz. Next base: position 31,356,153 of record NC_141085.1, on the reverse strand, counting down.
CTTTGGTGCTTTGAAGAACTTCATCCCTTTCTTTAGATTGGGAACCTGTATCAGATTCAAAGCTACTCCCTGCAGTTTCTTTTGGTGTTGTTAGCTTTGTTTTGCTTGTGGTAACTGAGGAGCTTGTGGTGCTTTTAGTCTTTGTTTTAGATTCCTCACCACTATTGGTGCTTGACCTTGAGTCATCCCATGTGGACTCAAATTCATTATAACCAATTCCCTTGGCATCAGCATGTAGAGCATCAATTGTGGCCATCATATGTATCCAATTTAGATCAACTGCTTGTTTATTAGCATCCTTGTGGTCAATCCTTCCCTGCATCAGTGCCTTCTCTACTACAAGTACAAGTATTGCAATGAGGTTGAATAAGTGGTGGTGTGTCTAAACAGTTTTCAAAAAGTCCTCCACTACCCATAGGATGTACGCGGCCAGTCAACCCTGATGATGGAATCATCGAATTGGTTGGTATTTTCTTCTTCCACTAGGATTATTGATTCAGGTACAACTCGACGTGTCTCCATTGTATATTGGGGACGTGCCACTAATTCTTGGAGTTGCTCAATCTCCTTTTGAGGGTCAGGATAAGAGCTAAGTTTTTTCATGTGTGATCTAGTTTTAAGAATTACAGGTTCCCGTGGTGGGGGTCTCCTTCCCTGTGCTCTTATTTTTGGAGGGTATTTTCCTGCCCTGTTCAAAATCGACCCTTGTGTCCAAGGAGTTTGAGTACCCATCTAGGTTAATAATGAAGACTAGCTCTTATTTTTGGAGGGTATTTTCCTACCCTGTTCAAAATCAACCCTTGTGTCCAAGGAGTTTGAGTACTCATCTAGGTTCATAAATTTTTTGGTTTCCTTCATTTTCCCATTCTTAACCAATTTTTTTCTCCTTTCTTCTTCTTCTTATATTTCGCTAATCATTGCTCAAGAACATGTTGGTTTTAAGCTACTGGTAGTCGAGTGATAGCATTTAAAGGTGTGTGATCCAGATTTTTTAAGATGTGCCTTTGAGTTTGATTACTTAGCCCATTCATGTTGTTTAGGGGTGTGATGATGGGTCCCGTCTATGGGATTGTCATCACCACAATCTTGTTGGGGTACTCCTTAATCCAATGATCTATGGCACAACGGTTACAAGTAGCCAGTGGCATGTTTGAGAGTACCACTTGGTTGAGTTGAGGAAACTTTAGAGAGCATTTCAAAACTCGGTCGGGACCTTAACAGTGGTAACATTGAAGAGGCATTCTTTTAGTTATGGCATTAATATCCCAGCCTCTTCCCATTGTAGCAAGTTGGTAAACTAGCTTGACTCTCCCTCTCCCATCCACTACATAATATTTGGGATGAAGCTCTATGGGGTCCTCAAAGAGGTGGGGGTGGGTTTGACATCTACCTCATATCCTTGGTAATCAATAGGCTCCTCACTCAAATCTTACTTGATTAAGAGGTGTCACCCTTGGTGAAGTTGGTTTTGGTCCTAAGATGGGCGGAGGTAATGGCACATTGGGGTGCATGGTGCATGCCCTTTGATAGGAGTTGTTATGTGCGATGTTCAACCATTTCTTGATTTGTTAGAGGACCGAGGGCTAGCATTTGTTGTTGCGATGCTGTAAAAGCTAGCTATGGTCTCAGCACTGCCATGCATTGGGTGCACCTGGCAACTCGTGGTACATGTCGATAGTTATTGGCATGCATTGGAAGCTACTGACATGCCTAGGTAGCACTTGGCAACTCGTGGTACATGTCGATAGTTATTGGCATGCAGGAATTGGTTTTTTATGCTCCATATAAATGATGGCTCTACAACTCCTGAAAGATAGGAATGCATCTGTGAGAGTCTAAAAGTGATCTAGTATAGGCTGGGTTGTGTTTCTTTATTATTTGGTGTGGTCTAGCTTTATTAGCCTAAGATAGAGATTTGCATTTGGTATATATTGTTGCATATCATTTTTCTATTATACAAATATAGCATGGTTGTCAGTGTGCTAGTGATGGTTTGATTCTTTTATGTAAGTTTGGGAAATGATGACATTAGCATATGCTTTCTCTTCTTACTCAACTTGGGAAGTAGTTTACACTTGCAAGAAGGAAATGTAAGTTTGGGAAATGATGACATTAGCATATGCTTTCTCTTCTTACTCAACTTGGGAAGTAGTTTACACTTGCAAGAAGGAAATGATGAAGGGATGCAGGGGTTGAAGATGGCAATTGGTGTACCCATTGATGGTGGGAAGTGGTAACCTCATGTAAAGAATGAATTTGGCACTTGGAATCCTTTTAATGGATGCACGTGATGAGTGAGCATATGGTTTTAAGTAGAAAGAAGGAGAAAAAACACTTGGCACTTATGATGGGAGGGAAAAAATCAACCTAGTGATGTTGAATCGGAGCATGCTTATGAGCTATGGTTATCTAATGATGAGCTTGCTAGATGAGTTTGAATTACAAGTTATTGAGGTACAGTGTTATAGACCACATCTAGATTTATAACTTTAGTGGATATGCAACCTCTATATGGACCAGATTTTCAACTTGCCCAGGTGTATTCTAAAACCAACCTCAATTATTACTATTAATTTATTTTAATCTTTTTTATGATTCTCCATTTAGTGTTTGTTTGAGTGCTTACTTGCATCGTTATGTGGCTGGTCTATCACCTTTCTAGTTATTACTTGGATAACCATTTAAGATTTGGTCCTAGTGCAATCCTTATTGAGATCGAGCTTAAAGTATGCCAAAGGAGTATGTCAAGTACTCCACCTTCCTTAGTTCACCCTCTTTAGTTAGTGTTGGAATTAGGGTTAGGGTTGCAACAATGCACACACACAAGATAGAGAAGCTTGAGAGCACACGAACTCACTAGATTAGAATGAACAAATGTGTGCCAGATACAAAAGATAAGCACACACCCCAAAATGAGTAGATAAGAGGGTGTACATACGCACGGGAGAAAAAACCTCGTAGTAGTGAGGGAAAAAGTGCCCCGGCGGTCCTAAGTATGTTCACACACATCACTACCATATAATGTTACAAATCCCCCCTAGAGTGATAATGTGCATATGTACATGGTATGGCCGATCAATCCTGAAAAGCCCAAAGCTTTATGAAAAGCTTCGAACTTTTCATGAGCCTTCGTGAATAAATATGCCATGTCATGTGTAGGCACATAGACCAAGCTGATCTCTGTTACAGTTGACAAAGTGGTAATGCACCTCAATGTGCTTAGTGCAAGCATAAAACATTAGGTTCCTCTCACAACTGCTATTGCACTTTAGCTGATCTCTGTTAGAGAGAGTCTTTCCTTGACAAAGTGGTAATGCACCTCAATGTACTTAGTGCAAGCATAAAACATTAGGTTTCTCGCAATTGCTAATGCACTTTAGCTATTAGTGAAAATCATAGTGCTAGATGACTGTCCACCAACACCCAAATCAACCACCATAAGACGTCTGAGCCACATACACAACTGTAGCTGTAAAAGCTGCCATGTACTCAGCTTCATAGCTGGAAGTGGCCACTGTAGGCTGCTTCTTACTGAGCCATGATATACATGAATCACTAAGGCGAAAGCAAAACCCACTCGTTGGAAACTCGTGTGTCATAACATCCAACCCAATCTGAAAGCATGCAGCTGTGACTCACCCCCCTTTGGATAAAACAATCCAAAATACTGAGTGCCCTGCAAATAGCGAAAAACTTGCTTGACAGCTTGCCAATGCTTTGTACCTGGGCTATGCATAAATCTGCTCAACTGTGAGACCGCATACTATATATATGACCTCGTGTTGTATACATAAAGAAGGGATCCAACAGCCTGCTGATACAAACTAGCATCAAAAGAGTCTCCTACATCTTGAAAACTAAGTTGAGTACCTGTCTCCATAGGTGTAGCCACAGGTTTACAGTCTTCAAGATTAAACCTCTTCAATAGCTTCTGTATATATTTAGACTGCAGCATAACAATGCCATCATTGTGTTATGCATAAATTGAATCCCCAAATAATAATGAAAGGGCCCCAAATCTGACATCTCAAACGATAACTGCAAATTAGCCTTAAAGATTGAAATCGGATCTATATCGCGCCTCGTGAGCAGCATGTCATCAACGTATAGAACGAGGACCAATCATGTGTCCTTACTCCTCTTCACGTAGAGGGTACTCTCTGTTGGACTGTTGCAAAAATCATTTGCAGCCAAGTATGCGTGAATATTCTCATACCATGCTCTAGGAGCCTACTTAAGGCCATAAAGGGCCTTTTTCAACTTGCATACTTTAGACTCTTCTCCTTTCATATCAAAACCAAGAGTCTACGATACATAAACCTCCTCATGTAAATCACCATTCAAGAATGCAGTCTTAATGTCCAACTGATGTACATTCCACCCATGATGTGCTACCAAAGCAACGAGACACCTAATGGTAGTCATAGGAGATGTGGGTGCAAAGGTCTCATCATAATCAATGCCCTTTTGTTGGGCATGCCCCTTCATGGATACAAAGTGCCTAAAGCACATAAAAACCTCTAACTTCTGCTTTAATATATACACCCAGCTATATATGTAGTAATCATCAATAAAAGTGATGAAGTAGAGATATCTTGATGGTGTCCTCATAGGATCACATACATCACTATGTATAAGCTATAATTTCTTAACAGCTCTCACAGATCCATCCTTTGTTGGAAATGATGCCCAATGCATTTTACCAAGAATACACCCCTCACATACATGTCTAGTAGGGGTCTCAAGAGTTGGCAATTCAGACACCACATCTTGCCTTTGAAGGCAAAACAAACTGTCATAATTCAGATGGCCAAATCGTGTATGCCATAATTCTACATCACTCATAGCACAAGTCATAGAGACTGAGCAAGCATCATGCTGCAACTTCTCAAATACATCCATCTTGTATAGGCCATGAAACAAGGCACTTGAGGCAATGATAAAATAACCATCATTTCTATCCTGAACTATACATCTGTTATCCACAAATTTCACTGTCAAGCTTGACAAGGCTAAGGCTGAAACTGACACTTTTGAAAAAGTAAATGCGCCCCCATTTGCAGTGAGCACAACCTTACCAGCTCCTTTGATAGGAACCATTTGCACATGTGATGGTTCCTACACTTGGGACAAATTCTAGAGATAACAAATTTTTTTGTGAAGTAATGTGCTTACTAGCACCATTGTCAAAGTACCAAGCATTCGATTCTGCCACTAACATGCATACATCATGAACAGAAGGGTCATAACTACAATGTATAGTCCATGCCCAATCATCTTGAGCAAAACTTGTAGATTCCTTCTTCTCTGCACTTGTTGGTGCAGATGCATCAGCCTTTTCTTTTCCACAGCCATGCTCGATTCTTTCTTTTTCTCCTTCTCTAGCCTTTTCTTACACTTATGTATGTAGTGCCCTGGTTTCCTGCAATAGTGACACTTGCCCTTCCTTTTAGGCTTATAACCTTCTTTCTCTGCATCCTTACCTAAGGATTCTGATTTTGGCTTATAGCCACCATGCGAAGAAGCTTTACCTTTGCCTTTCTGATTGGTCACCAACTCGCATATTAGATCTGTTTTGCCTAGACTGCTCTTCTTGCAAGAGTACTAAAACCAGCTCATCAAATGTAAGGGCATTTGGATTTGCCTTCAAAGGGTAGAGAAAAAACTCTGATAAGAATCCGGCAATGCATTGAGAACTGTGGGAACCAATGTACTATGAGGATATATCTCATCCACACTAGCAAGCTACTCCTTAAAATCTTTGATCTTTGTCAAGAAGTTGTCCATTGAGTCTCCCTCATTCATGTGTTCAGACTCCAACTATTTGTGTAGATATGCAACACGTGCTTCATTGCGCACCTGGTATAATGCAGCAAGTGCATTCCATGCCTGTTTTGAAGTCTTACATGATCAAATATGAGGAATAATGCTTCACTTGACAGAAAGTGCAAACAATGCATGTGCCTGTGCATGTCTTCCATCCCATCTTGTTTGAGCAGCAATGGGAGGTACTGGTGGTGCATGTGGAGGAGCCACATTTGTATCAGATCCTATTTCAAATGCACCTGTAATACCTAGTTGCACTGGTAGTTGTGAAACAAGACGAGTTTCACTACCACTGACCACATTCCAAAGGCCTTTAGCAACCAATACATGCCTCATCATATAGGACCACAATGGGTAGCTACTCCCATCAAGTTTCTCCTCAGCAAACAACATGTTGAATACATCACTACTGCTAGCCATGACTTTCTACCAAATGCAAAATCTTTCAACACACTACAAGTACTCAGTATTCACACTACTGAATGTAACCTTGGATGGCTGCCAACTGACTGAATCACTGCAAAGTGTATGAAAATTAACCCAGAGTAGAGAATAGAGTGTTACCAGCAAAAGTATGATGGTCGATGTTGTTTAAGACACTGTAGATGTTGTTGTACACCAAATCTTTGCTGCTACACAGCCCAAACACCCAAAATCGAACAGAACCAATTCAAAATGATGCCTCTCCAGAACGTCTGTAGAAACTTTGTGGTGCCCAAAAAGCGCCCGAATCGCACCGCAGACCCTGAAAATACTTTGTATACAACACAATACAGTATATACCTTCTTCTCCTAGGAGGGTATCTCAATCGGAGACAGAAAAATAGGGTCGTGGAAGGAGGGAGGTAGACTACTAGAGATCAAGTGTCAAGGAAGCTAGCTCTGATACCAATTGTTGGAACTAGGATTAGGGTTGCAATAATGCACACACAAGACACAGAGAAGCTTGAGAGCACACAAACTCACTAGATTAGAATGAACAAATGTGTTCCAAATACAAAAGATAAGTACACACCCCAAAATGAGTAGATAAGAGGGTGTACATATTCACGGGGGGAAAACCTCCTAGTAGTAAGGGAAATAGTTCCCCGGCGGTTCTAAGTGTTTTCACACACATCACTACCATATAATGCTACAGTTAGAATAGAGCCGTTTACATGAATTGTGAAAGTGAAAAAGTTTATAAAAAAACAAAAACAAAAACACCCCAAAACACACAAAAAAACCCAAAAGATAACTATCACCATGTGCGATGGTATGACTTTTGTCTCTTAGTGATAGAGCCTTGGAACCGTAGCCTTGATCTCCATGGGATGAGACCTTGTGGTTAAAAACGTATCAATAAAGGGATTTTAAAAAAAACATCATTGTAGAAGTACTTAGTTGTTCTTAGATACTCTTGTATAAGGTCTCTATTGCTTGGATCTCTGCAGGGTGGTGCCCAACTTTTACATTTTTATCTCTTATTAAAAAATCACTACGCAATTTCATTTATGAGGCTAGATAATTGCTAGAGATGGTTTCACCAAAGTGATAGTGTGTAGAGACTAGGGTCATAAACCCAAGGCATGCTTAACTAGAAAAATGTGACCAGTCTCACAAAAATCTTTCCTCAGTGCTTGATTAAGTGATTACATTATACTTAAATTTTAATTATTTTCCACAAGAACACCTTACTCATTGTACCATGTTGCTTTGTAGACCTTCCAAGACCTCTGACATTACCAATGCCAACATGCATCCAGGATACAGCCTCGCACATCTTAATCAACATATTTCGAGAATGGAATCTGCATCAAGAAGGGGGTTATGTTAACCCTTGTTGCAGAGACATCTATGGGTGTCGATGGCGGCCACCATATCATGTTCTCCACCTTTGGGCCACAGGTGCTGGGATGTGTGGAATTCACTTGAAAACCATGTTTTGTATATTTTGCGTGTGTGCTTGCCGCTTGTATATTAAAGGCACACCACAAGATTTTAGGTGGAGAGTTCTAGCTTTAGAATAGGTGTTTACACTAGATAGAGTGACCAAATGAGCTCGAGGTTTAGACTTTTAACTTTGGCCACCCAAGAGTGTGAACCCTAGAGGTCACTCACAAAACCTAAAATGTAACTCTCATGACTCATTCTCTTATGCAACTAATAGAGCTCTTCTTCTCTACTCTCTTGCTCTCTTGTGTCGTCTTGCTTGCTCTAATTCAATTAGAGCTGTTATATGCTCATTGTGTATGTGAGAGAGAGAGATTGAGTGAGGAGGGTCAAGCTTCCTTTGGAGTGCGGTGATGGTGGAGCCATTTTTGTTGAAATTTTGTGTCGTGTCTCTGATCCAACCTATTATCATATTATAAGTATCCCTTCTTTAAGATTCTTACTTAAGTGCTTGATCAAACTTCCTCTTTTGTTGCATAGCTTGCTGAGTGTAATGTTTCACGTTCCCTATCCAACATGATTCTTTCCAAGTCTTCTAGCCTTTGTCTAAATTACTCTTGTTCATATCCCTCTTGTGCTACCAACACCCTTAATCTTATAATCTCCACTTCAATTGGAAGAAGTGCTTCTTGTCCATAGAGTAAAGGCCATTGAAGCTTTAAAGGTAGTTTTGTATGCCCATAGTGCATTATTCAAATATTTGTCCCAATCCTTTGGCTTATTCCCAACCATTTTTGTGGTGATTTTGTATAAGGTTCCATTCACTTTTTCCACAAATCATTACATTGGGGATAATAGGGTGTTGAATACCTGTGTTGTATATGAAGGTTGACTAATAGTTATTGAAGTAAGTCCCCTCTAAAATCGGGCCCAAATTAAAGTCCTTGATCCAGGTGGAAAAAAACTAGTGAGGAGACACTTCATATAGGGATAGCATCTAATAATGAGGCAGAATATGCTACTCTCAAGGCAGGATTACAAAAATGTAAAGAACTTGGAATTCAAAAATTGAATGTTAAGGGGGATGCTCTACTGATAGTTAAACAATTACTTGGTACTTAGGAGATCAAATCATGCTCCTTAAAAATTTGGAATAAGGAAGTGAAGAAGCTAATTCAACAATTCAAAAGTGACTTCAGAGATGTATCAAAGGGGCTAAATCTTTATAGGAAGTTATTTACTTCTTGTTACATGGAGAAAGTCATATCCGAATGCCAAAAGGGCAAAAAATCAAGCTTGCAAAGAAAAATATATCATTTTAGATGATTGAAGAGAAGTTATATTAAGAAAGGAAGGATCGGATTCTTAGAAGGGTTTCATTATTTCACATATTATGCATGCATGTCATGCATGATGACAATTTAAGTGGATATTCTAGATTTGACCTTAAAGTTAGAAAGATCTTGCAAGCTAGATATGTATGGCCAAGTATACATAGAGAACTAATATCAGGACCAAGGATTCCTATTCAAAATCAGGGACTATTTACTAAATGGAGAGTGGATGCCATACAAACTCTACCAATGACATATAGTGGCAAGATATACATTTTGGTGGCTATAGATTATATGTCAAGATGGACTAACGATCTTGGGACTAAAAGAATCACTACTCAGGTAGTTTCCAGCTTCATCTATGACAATATCTGGGCTCGTTGTGTCTGGAACCGAACCTCGGTGAGGGTAAGTCCGCAAGACGGCACCAAGAGCCTCAGGTTCTTTGACAGCAATAAAGAGAAGCGGGCCTTGCAGTGGTCCAAGGATGTGGCTGTGCTGGCCGTCAAGCGGAGCACAAGGTCACCGTGCGGGCCGTCGCAAGCGACGCACGTCAATTTCATCACCGACTTCTCCCATGGGTTCTAAGGTGCCACAGGCGCTTTGGGGCCCATGCCGGCCCGAACTGGAGCAATCCGGGGAGGGGAAGTTTCTTTGAGCGGGAACGTGCCAAATCAAGTCAGCAAGGGTTGCAGAGGCATAGAGTTGTGTGACTTGGGAAAACAGGTTTGAAGAAGGGGACTACTTGGGAGCCCTCGACTGTAGCCTATGACTGCAGCCTAAGGACCGTAGTGCTGCCGATAGCACTCTATATGAAGGAGCAAATGGGTATAGCTAGACTCAAACAGGTGGACTTGAGTTGTACGGCTCATGAGTTGAATGGCTTTGGAAAGTAAGCTTGATGGGTGAGGGCGTGAACTTGTACAACTGGAATTGGGCAAGTGGACCCGAGTCGTTTGGCTCCCCAGGTTACCAGAAGATGGAAACAGCTGGATGTGCAAGTGGCAGTGTGCATGCAGTTTGGTGGGGCAGAGTGGCAGCTGGCTCACTGAAGTTCGAAGGCAACTTGGATGTGGAAAGCACTCAGATCTAGCCAAAGGGCAAAGTGGGTGCAAAACAGAAGGTATGGCCTGAGACAAAGTTCAAGCAGGTAAAACTTGGGACCTAGCCATTGTCAGGCTAAAATCTGAAAGGTGTTTTGAGTCTGTGTACATATGGTATGCGTGGTTTATGAATAAGCTTTGCCCTGAATGCCCTGGCAAATGTATAGGTTGGGTGGTTTTGCAGTAAGCTGGTGTATGCACGTGTTTTTTTTGGGAGCGGATGCTGGAGATCTAGAAGTTTTATGGCAACAGTGTGGTGTGTGGATGGTTGGGCACCGACTGGGAAATTGTCGGGTTTGGTAAGTTGATGCTACTGATCACGAAGCTGTGGGCATCTCTGGCATAATTTTGGAAGGTTATGGGCGCGGCGTGATGATCCGAAGCATAAGGAGAAGGAGGGGTCTTTTAGCAATGTGGTGACCATCCTTGAAGCTTAAAAAATAATAATAAATATAATACATTGATTACATGGCCACCTTGTAAGGGGTTACGTGGAGATTAGTGTGGCTGCTAGCGCACCATCGAGAAGAAGCTGGTGAAGATGCGAGAAAAAGAGAAGGCTGCCTTGTAGTGAAAATGGGCTGGCAGGCACTACAGAAAAAGAAGAGGCGAGGAAGGGTCGCCGAGTAGAAGAACCACCGGGTCCAGAAGGAGGTCGCCCTTGCTGTGGAGAAGCTGCAGAGCTGACGCTCGCCTGTGTGAAGTGGAGGCCGCCTCATAGAGGTGACGGCGCTGGAATTCGGCAGTCCAAGCTGGTGTGAAGGAGTCGCCTAGCTGGGGCGCTTGTGCAGACAGACAAAGAAAGTAGCCGCCAGGTGTGAGGCCTTGAGGGCCGCCGTGTGCCAGACGGGTGATCATAGCAGCAGGTTGTGTGGAGATAAGAGGGCCGCCTTGTAGAGAGCTGGGAAATTCTGCAGAGCTGCAGGCATAAGGGAGCCCCCTAGAGAAACAAAGGGAGCTGAAGGGTTGGATAGCAAAGCCAGAAAGACTGGCTGCAGGTAAAGAGAAGGCTGGTGTGGGACTGAAGTGATGTGACTTTGGCGGGATGCAGAGAAAGGGCTGCTGTGTTGAGCTGTTGGGTTGGTGCTGAAGGGATTGTGCGAGGCTCTATGGGGGTTGGCAAAGCTGCTGGTCACGACACACAGAGAGTGGGAGCTGCTGAGTTGAAGGTTAGCTGGTGTGGACGCCTTCTGGAGAGAGACTAGCTGGTTTTGTGTGGGCGATGATTGCAGGCAGAGAGTGGATGCTGACCAGAGAGAGAGCCTTGGTTTTTTGTGTGTGTTGGCTGCAGTGGAGGTGCTGATGTGTGGGCTGGAGACAGTGGGGCTCGCCTACGACACTTGGCAGGTAGCAGCTGGGGACAGAGAGTAGCCGGGCTACAGAGGAAGTGAAGAAGGGTTGCTGGTGTGGGCGCCCTCTGGAGAGTGCAAAGACCGAGAGACAGAGGTTTGGTCGTCAGACGCAAGGGTGAATTCCCTTGGCAGTAAATCCTGGCCAGAGTCCTGGTTTTTGGTGTATTTGCTGAGTTGTACATGGTTGGTGCTTTGTACCTTTTTGCTGAATGATCATCTGTCTTTCGTGGTTTTGAGCTGTCTTTATGGTGTGGGTGGGTGGCGAAGTGTGAGAGAGTGTTCCAGCCGGTGGCTAGTGGTGCCCTCGTTGGTGTTAGTGTTTCCAAGTTTGGGAGGTGGAAGAGCTATAGAGGCAGGGTTTTCTTTCTTTTTTTCACCTCACACTGTCCAAGCAGAGCTTGTTGGGATGACGTCTAAGAAGACTGGCTCTTCGCAAGACACACTCAGAACGCAAAGGTTCAAGGTGATGGTGTAGAGTCAGGAAACGAAGCTAATGTGAAGGTCATCATGGTGTCATATGGGGGCCTAAGCAGGACTAAGTGGAGGGACTTTGCGCCTTGGTGAAAAGGAACAGGCAGATTCTGGCGTAAAGGTCAAGACCGCCTGAACAGGTTTCGGAACAGTTTGGTTGGCTAGAGCATGGCAAAGCAAGTCTTGGTGTCAAGGCAAGCTAGAGCACTCAAGTCGGTTGCAAGCCGAAGAGGTGCAAAGGTTCGCGGTGGTTTTCACTTGGTGTCAAGTGGGGCCAAAGGCACTTTGTCACAGAGAATCAACGCACTTATGTACCAAACAGGTTGAAGCAGGGCATCAAGGTCCACGACAACCAGGTTGTGCAAAGTTGGAAGTGGCACAAGATGGGGCAAACCAAGCTGGAGTTGGTGAGGTGCGCAACTCTTGTCCATAAAGATTTTGCACAAAGAGCTCAAGGGGCATCAGCGAGCAACAAGGCTCAAGACAATGCTCCAACGAAGAGGAATGTGAAGATAGATTTGAGAAAGATGTTGCAACCAAGTTGGTGTCAACTCGACAGACAAGTCTCGACTTCCTTGAAGGCTTATGCATTCCTGGCAACACTGCATTGCCTCAGGTAATCACTCTTACTCAGCTCAAACAGGAGCCACGGAGAGACCACACAGTCACCTCGCCTGCCTAAAATCATTGGGTAACCACTTGTCCAAGATATTTCTATGATAGGTTACCCTGCACATTCTCCACTATCCCCCAGGGTGCTATTTGTTGCTCATCTTCTACGGTCTACCTTTACATTAAATTGTGCTTACTTTGTGATAGTATGCCCAACCTTTGCCTGGTAGCTTCTAAGAGTAGAACTACTCTAGATCCTCCATCCACAATTGCTCCTGTAAGCGTGTGACCATTAATACACTGTAAGGCAAGAGCTCCTTCCACCTGTGATTTCTACTCTGTGATTTCTACTCTTGTGAGACACACCTCCACATGTTTAAACAGTGTAGGGGCTAGTGTGTAGACTGGGGATAGGATGTTCTTCTGTAGCCTTCTTTTGAGCTCAATGGGTATAGAGAAACTGATTGTGATGGTGCGTGCTTTCTCGAGCTCTGGTGTGAAGGTTTGCCCGCACACTAGCTCTTGTGGTGGAGAGCTAAGAGCCCAAAACTACTCTGGAGCACTCCCAAAAGCTTCATCTACTTCCTTACCAACTGAGAGCTTGTAGTAGAGTGAGTAGGCTCCTTACATGTGGCAAAAGTGGTAGGATTGTTAGAGGTTTATTACATGTGGCAAAAGTTGGTAGGAGTGTTAGGGGTTTTTGTTAGAGGTTTATTACAATCTGATATGGAGTGTCCTACTACATGATAATTGGTGCACCATGCTCCAACCCTTTGGTTTTGCATTCTTGATGCTTCCACTTCCTTCCTAAGCTATTAGAAAATTCATCTTGAATACTCTTCTCCCTTTGAGACTTCATATTTTGAAGCTCCTGTTGAAGTAATGAGACCAGATCTGCTTATGCCCCTGAAACTCCTGTTGATGCCCTGCTTGCTTCTTTTGCAGCCATTTTCCTTGCATTTTCTTGTTGAGTTGCTACTTCCTAAAACTCTTGCATGATGGCACGTGAGCCAATACTTTCCCCAAGCTTCTGTTGTGTGCTTCTTGGAAGTTCTCTCATGACCCATTGTTTTAGCATGAATTCTCTTGGATCATTTGGTAGCCTAGAAACCAATACCTTAACTCTTGTGATTAATTCTGGGGCTGTTTCCCATGCTAGCATCTCGAGATTGTGAATCTCCTCCACAATCATGTCATGAAAATTCCAAAACCTTAAAGTTTTCAGGAATGCCTTCTTGAGATACTACCAAGTGTTAAATTGATTTGCCAAATGTTGTCTATACCACTTATCTACATTTCCCTCCAAGGTGGAAGTAAAGAGAATCAAATATGCATCTTCTCTCTCCTGTCCTCTAATCCTTCAAGCATTCAAAAACTTCCTTATGTGATCATCAACATCTTCAAAAGAGAAGTACCTTTGAAAGTTGGAAGCTTCACGTTCACTCTGCTCAACACTGTGGCTAGAGGCTCTCCCAAGTGTGGTGGGGCCACTCCATATTGTTCATGTGCCATGTCTTGATTTTGGGGGTTGCTTGCTTTGGAGCTAGCTACGGTCCCGCTTGGCCTCGTGTGGTTGCGCTTCTTGCTAAAGTGTTGTTGCTTGTCATATTACTCTCAAGGATGGGTGGTAATTGTGTGACTTTGTCCACCTTTTGTAGGGTAGTTCCTGAGGGGCTACTTGATCTCCTTCTCCTCCTTCTATTGTGAGTAAGTGATTGTGTGGTGGGAGAGACTTTTTGAGGAACGTGTTGTGGGTGGCATTCAACACTCTTCCCAATCTATGTTACTTTCTCTTACTACCCATTCAATCTCTTCCTCTTGATGTCCTTTTGGGTCTTCTTGCTCTTGTTCAGAGGCCAAAGGTCAAAGTTATACCTAGGGTGACCAAAATTCTTCAAGCCAACTAGAGTTGGAATTGGCATTTCCTATTGTGTTTGTGTCTCATTCTTCACACCTCCTAGGTGAGTATTCAAGTTTGATGTCACTCTCCCACGAATTCCTCCTTAACCCAAGTGATGTGGTGAGGCTCCTCTTCTTCCTCCTTAGCTATGGCTAGTATCCCCTCTTCCCGCAAGAAATTTTCTGTGTGGGATTCTTGCTTGGACTCCTCCTCTAAACATTATAGCTTCTCTTCCTAAGATGAGTGATACTCCTTCCTATAGTTGATACCAGGTATCAACAACAAGCTCAAGGTTTTTGGTTGTTCTCCACATGTCTAACAAGGGCCTAATATCACCCACAAACTCAAGAGGTACTCTGTTGGTAAGGTTCAAGAAGGGCCTAAATTCCCCAAAGCTTGTGAGCCTCAATTCCCCTGAGAAATGGCTAAACCTGGGCTAAGCCTTGCTGTGTTGAAATAGATATCCCTAGTGATAAAACCAATTGTATGTATAGTAGGTCTCCTTTGTCTTCTTCAAACCAATCGGTCTAAAAGGTGGTAGAGATCTATGTGTAAAGTGAATCCACAAAAGAAGGAGAGTAAGATTTGGTCAAGTGCTTAAGTATCAAGAATTGAATGCTCTCATGCAGACTGTTTTAATACCTACAAGTAGAGCATCATTGCCTCGCAAGATCATACTAGGAAATTCTACCTACTGTGGGTAAATGAGTTCCTCTCTTGCTTAATTGAGGTCCCATCGTGATCGCTAGAAAACTATGGTGGGTGGTGGGGTGCCCACAGCAAGAGTGGTGCTAGTGATGATAATGTACAAACTGAAAGACATAGACAAACTTAAAGAAATGGGTCACTAGAATTGTCAACACCACTCTTGTACTAATCAAGCACTGGTACACTCACTCACAGATACAAAATTGTGGGTTCTCTCAAGGGCAGTAGGCATCCCAAGAAGAGGGGAAACTGAGAGGAAACTAACACAATACCTGCACTAAGGCCTAATGTGCTCTCAAGTGCCAAGGCTACAACTCTCTCTCTGCTCACAGGCTCACGGTACCTAGCAGGACCCAAGGTCCAAGCGAAGGCTCATATGGCTCTCAAGAAGCTAAGGTGGTTCCTGGCTCGTGTTATGTGATGATCTCCTTGAAAGAGGGCCCCCGATCTTTGTAGAGGCTTCTAGGGCTTCCCAAGAACCTTCGAGGCCAAGATACCCCTTGGGTAGTTTCCATTTAGATGTTGCTCTTCTCCACTCCCATTGTGGGGCTTCTGGGTCCAGCCATGTGCACCTTTAGCCCTTTTCAGTTTCTTGCTCTTTGAGCTTCAGTTGGGCTTACACGTTGATGACACGGAAGCGATAAAGCTGTTTACGCCTTTATAGAGTGCCACACTTCCACACACGCATGCAAACACACCAGAACAGCAGACCCAAGAGCATGAACAAGACTTATATTTCAGAGTTACAGACCTTCCTCTTTACAGAGTTGAATATCCCAAACACGAGCCACAGCTGATTTACATAAACAACACCCCTTGCCTGAAACTCCAGGAGATAGTAACCCACAAGAAGAACCACACACACACTCTCTCTCTAACTGCTCAGCCATCTACACTTCAAACCCAAGCTCTGCAATGCTACCAGCCCCACCAGCCTCGGCACGATCACTTGTCCACAGCCCTGTTTCCAGCACCTACCTGTGCTTTCACTTCCGGCTTCACCTAGCCTGTCCTCTCTGCCTATGCGTCGATGCTCCACCTTCACAGCTCTGCCTGCTCACAAGAGCGCCATCCATTTCATCTCAAGGTGGCCATCTCCCGGCCTCGCTTACACCAGCCTGTAAGCCTGCAGCTCTCTTCTCCTGCAGCCCCTCAAAACGGACCTCACAACTGGCCTTTCCTCTTACCTTTGCTAACCCACAACCATGTCTCTCCCTCGTCTCTCTGCTGCTCTTCACAAGGGAGGCCCCAGCCTCCAGTTGCAGCCCGGCGGCCTTTAACACCAGCTCCCACACGGCTTCACCTAGCCCTGTCAGCTTTTCACGAGCAGCACCTGCGCCTTGAGGCCTTCTCTCCTTTCGCTCTGGCAGCCACGCCTGCCTGTTCTCCGCCTAGGCATGCTAGCCTTCTGATTCCACACCACCTCAAAGGCGGCAGCCTATCACCTAGACGCCAGTACCCGCCTTCTTCTTTCGCCAGCAGCTACCTTTATGCCAGCACCTGCAGCAGCTTCCGCGTCGCTGCACTTCACAAGGGAGGCCCCCAGCGCCTGTCAGCAGCACCACCCGAGAGCTACAAGGCGATGACTCCCTCGTTTTCGTCCACTGCCGAGTCCAGAGCCCGCCAGCCCGTCAGCTATCTTGCGCACACAGAGGTGGTCCAGCCCCTCTTCTTCGCTGCTATCCTCTGTGGCCGCCTTGTACTCTCTCCGTGGCTTCCTTTTTACCAGCTAAGCTCCCGACTTCACCAGCTTCGCCAAGCTTCCTTCGCTTTGAGCTGGCAGCAACGCTGGCTACAATGTAAACCGCCATGTGGCTATTGTTTATATTGGCCACATTAATATCATTATTTTTCATTTTACCTAAAAGATGGCCACCAAATGCTTTTCACACTAAAGCTCAAGGCAACACCAATATTAATTGCTCCCCATGCCTTCATACACCTCTTTCAAATGCAACTTTCAGTGCCCAATTATCCTTTGGATGCGCACACATATCCAGAGCCATCGAACAACTGATACTACCTCCAGCAGCTACGTTTCGGACAAGCCTGTGCTTCCAGGATTTCATCATTTCTCCTGCGTATACACTTCCATTAAAAATAAAAGCCTGATTGTCGCATCCACAATGCCCACACTGAGTCAATGGGTGCCCCCATGACTTTACCACAACACGAACATCACTCATGTACACATGTAGAAGTTGAGTTTGAGGTTCCCAAAAACTTCACACATATTTAGCAACCCCCTTACTTCTGCTGAGACATTTATGTCCAGCAGGCAGCTGTGTACAACAGAAACCACTTATCCTCCTAGATCAAACAGAAATCTCGGTGCATCTACCTTCCAATCCTTTAAGCATATTCCTCTGTCAAACAACCATTGATGGATCCTATCATGGTCTTCCATTTTCAGCAACCCCCTAGGCTCTTTGTATATGGCTTCATCAATATATACCCTTGTATCTCCTCCTCCATACCAGCTCACATAGTCTTGTGATGGAAACAACCACTCCTCACCTCTACTCCCTTCTGACACATCTGATTCCCACTCATAATCATATACTGATTTAACAAACATCTGATCTTCAACTCCCATCCCATGGTTATCCAATTTGCAACCCACATCATTGGCTTCCAACTCTCCCTCTGGACAAACTGCCAGACCAAGACTATAGCCAAACCACTTATCCATATGCTGAGCATCAACATGTGGTGTGTCCACCATAAACCCATTCCCCTTCAACCCATCAACATCACACACAACAACTTCATGCACTGTAGACTCATCATTGTTACTTCCCTATAGTTTCTCCAGCGTCAAGACCATTGGTGATCCTTCAAGATTCTCCACATCTTGCACAGGCATCCCTACCAAGTCTAAGCTCCCTAAACTCTCAGGCAAAGCATCTTGGTCCCCCTGACCAACAACAATAGCCTCACATGCATCCTCACCACTGACAACCGACTCATTCTCTTGGGCGTGACAAGGAACACACACCTTATGATCGCACCTGCAAAATCTATCACATCATCATCCAAAATCTAACTCATCATCAGTCACACTATCACTCCCTTCCTGCACAACTAGTATGCAAGCATTTGTTACCTTCTCCAAGGAAACCAATTCCAACAGATCATCCAATGCATTATCAAGAACATTGTCCAGCTCATCATCCACTCACAAGTTGCAATATCCAACTCATCACCCGAATCATCCATACATACTCCATCCATAGTACCTTCATTAGTAACACCTTGATCATCAGTCTCTACCTTGACTGGCTGAAGAAGTACTGGCACCTGCAAATCATTACTCTTTTCTGAATCAAAGAGATCATCCAAGTCATATCCATACTCAAACACATCAGGTTTCTCAGCTTTAGCATCACTTTCACAATCCACAGCACCATCAATTATTCCATCCTTCTCCTCCTCCATCTTCTGAAAACTCTTCAGGGCTGATTCCAGAAACCTCATCCTTCTTCATTTCCAACAGGTTAATCTGTTCCATATCCTGCTCTGCAAATGTGACCTTATGGGCTTCACAAACATTGGGCTGAATTGCATCCTTCATCTACATACTAGGGTCAATCACCCTATCATTCATTCCCATAGACAATTGATACATACCACCATTAGCTTTGGCTAGTTTCTCACATTGTGGATTGATATGACCCCACTCACCATAATTCCAGCATTGCACATCACTCGGATACCCTCTCCCTCTTCCAATATCTACTGAATTTCCTCTGTGGAGGCACCAAAAAGTGATGACACGGAAGCGGTAAAGCTGTTTACGCCTTTATAGAGTGCCACACTTCCACACACGCATGCAAACACACTAGAACACCAGACCCAAGAGCACGAACAAGACTTATATTTTAGAACAGACCTTCACCTCTACAGAGTTGGATATCCTCAGAACCAGCTTTATCTGGCATCCACTCGCAATCAGCCCACTCCACCTCCTGGTCGCTCTCCCAATCCGTTCACTCTTGCTTCTCTGCAGAGCAGCTGACCTCTTCGTTCTCTGCTTTGACCTCAGCTGAAGACCACTCTCTCCTACACCACAAGCACACTGCCAGTTCCCACCAAAGCAAAACCACAGCTACACCTTTGAACCTCCCTCTCTCTGGTCGCTAACCACACCTCACCAGAGAAGCATCCCTCCAATCGTTGTCAACACCTGCCGCCAGCCCAACATCCAGTCCAAGCCATAGCACCAAGGCGGCTCCTTCTTCTACCTCCCAGGCGGCCTTCCTTCCGGTCGGACCACCAGTCACCACAGCAGCCTCCAACGCTGCCTTTCTCTGTCGCCAGCAGTTGCCTTCACCGACGCCAAGGCACTTTGCCCTCCACTCTCTTTGCTACCAACTTCTCTCACTAGTGCCCTCTGTTCTCCTGCTATCTTCAGCTGCAGCCACCAAAGGCGGCCTCCCCTCTGGTCTCTCTCTTCAGCTGCGCTCCACGCTCCTCTATCACCAGCCATAATCAGCGTCCGCTTCAGTACCCGCCTTGCCACTGTCGACCAGCAGCTCCTAGGCGGCCTCCATATGCCTGTCCTCCTTGCTAGCTTGTCACTTCATCTCTGCCAGTCTCTCTTTCACTTCATCTCTGCGCTACCCTCTCTGCTAACCACCCCAAGGCGGCTCCTCTGCACGTCTTCGCTCACTAGCTCTCCCACACACGGCTGCGCTCCACTCTTGCCTTGCACCTTTACGCCAGCACCCGTCTTCTCCTTTCGCCAGTAGCTACCTTTGACGCCCATCTCGCAGCTGTGCCCTCTGCTCTCTGTCACCAGCCCGTCGCCAAGTCGAACAGTAGCTTCACCAACGTTGGCGGGCCCCTTGCGCTTCCACGCCGCGTTCACCACCCCAAGGCGGTCTCCTCAGCATCTCTTTGCGACTACGCCCCAGAACCAAAATCAACAAGGCGGCCCTTTTTCTTTTTTCTGCAACTGTGCATCACTCGCCAGCTTCATGCTTCACGTATCTTCTGGACTGCTTCGCTGGCGGCAGCTCAAGCCTCCACGCATACCTTACCAGCTGGCCACGTTATTTATCATTTCATTATTTTTTTCAAGGCCTAAAGATGGCCACATAATGCTTTCACACCAATGTTCTTTGCTACCTTGGCCCCTTCACCTCTAAATTGCCCATGCTTCCATACCTTCAACACAATCCACTTATCCTTTGGGGACGCGTACACATTCCAGCCAACCACATTATTGACTCCACCTCCAGCAGACTACGCTCTTCCAGGATTTCATCATTTCTCCTGCGTATACACTTCCATTAAAACCAAAAGCCTGACTGCCGCATCCACAACGCCCACACCGAGTCAATGGGTGCTCCCATGACTTTACCACGACACGAACATCACTCATGTACACATGTACAAGTTGAGTTTGAAGTTCTCCAAAAACTTCACATATTTAGCAACCCCCTATTTTCTACTCAGACATTTATGTCCAGCAGCTGCACAAACAGAAACCATTTATCCCCCTGGATCAAACAGAAATCTCGGTGCATCTACCTTCCAATCCTTCAAGCATTTTCCTCTGTCAAACAACCATTGATATATCCCGTCATGGTCTTCCATTTTCAGCAATCCCCTGGGCTCTTTATATATGGCCTCATCACCATCTACTGTTGCACTTCCTTCTCCATACCTGCTCACATAGTTTTGTGATGGAAACATCCATTCCTCACCTCTACTCCCCTCTGACACATCTGACTCCCACTCATAATCATATACCGAAATAACAAACATCTGATCATCAACTCCCATCTCATGATCATTCAATTTGCAACCCACATCATTGGCTTCCCCAACTCACATCATTGGCTTCCACCAACTCTCCCTCTGGGCAAACTGCCAAACTAGAACTATAGCCAAACCACTCATCCATATGCTGAGCATCAACATGTGGTGTGTCCACCATAAACCCATTCCCCTTCAACCCATCAACATCACACACAACAACTTCATGCACTGTAGACTCATCATTGTCACTTTCCTGTAGTTTCTCCAGCTTCAAGACCATTGGTGATCCTTCAAGATTCTCCACATCTTGCAGAGGCATCTCTACCAAGTCCAAGCTCCCTAAACTCCCAGGCAAAGCATCCTGGTCCCCCTGACCAACAACAATAGTCTCACACGCATTCTCACTACTGACAACCAACTCATTCTCTTGGGCATGACAAGGAACACACACCTTATGATCAGCAACCGCACCTGCGAAATCTATCACACCATCATCCAAAATAGCATCCAACTCATCATCAGACACACCATCACTCTCTTCCTGCTGCACAATTGGCATGCCAGAATTTGTTACCTTCTCCAAGGAAACCAATTCCAACAGATCATCCAATGCATTATCAAGAACACAGTCCAGCTCATCATCCAGTGCATTATCAAGAACACAGTCCAGCTCATCATCCACACTCTCACAAGTTGCAATATCCAACTCATCACCTGGATCATCCATATGTACTTCATCCATAGTATCTTCATTAGTAACATTTTGATCATCATCCTCTACCTTGGCTAGTCGAAATACTGGCACCTGCAAGTCATTGCTCATTTTTGAATAAAAGAGATCATCTAAGCCATATCCATACTCAAACACATCAGGTTCTTCAGCGTTAGCATCACTTTCACAATCCATAGCATCATCAATTATTCCATCCTTCTCCTCCTTATCTTCTAAAAACTCTTCAGGGTTGATTCCAGAAACCTCACCCTTCTCCATTTCCAACAGATTAATATGTCCCATATCTTGCTCTGCAAATGTGACCTCACATACTTCATGAACATTGGGGTGAATTGCATCCTTCACCTGCATATTAGGGCCAATCACTCTATCATTCATTCCCAAATGTGACCTCACATACTTCATGAACATTGGGGTGAATTGCATCCTTTACCTGCATATTAGGGCCAATCACTCTATCATTCATTCCCATAGACAATTGATATATACCACCATTAGCTTTGGCTGGTTTCTCACATTGCGGATTGATATGACCCTACTCACCATAATTCCAGCATTGCACATCACTCGGATACCCTCTCCCTCTTCCAATATCTGCTGAATTTCCTTCAGAACCAGATGATGCATCAGTCTTCCTTCCCATAACACCCATGCCTCGTCCTCTTCCTGCAGACTCTATCCAATTCAAGCTTAAAGACTTCATGAGCTCCACTGCTTCATGAACCTCCCTCTTCAAAGAATTCTCACACAGCTTTTCTTCCAGGATGTATACTCTTAATCTCTGGCATCTTCACAAACCTCTTTGGCTCTTCCTGCATTCCCAACTGCCTCAGACGCTTCACCTTCCACTCCTCACGAGCAACTTTGACAGCCTCCTCAAAGCTATCCAGGTTCTTCAGCTCCACCTTCAGACGGAGGGTTGGCTCCAGACCAGCCACAAACCACTCCCTCTTAATCATCTGTGGGGGTACTTCAGGAATCAAAGCCTCACACCATAGACTCCATAGCCTACCAAACTCAATCAAATACTGATCCACATCCTGACCATCTTTCTGCTGAATGTTACACAACTCCCTCCACACTTCATTCGGACTCTTCACATGGACAAATTGTGCCAAAAATGCAGCTCTGACTACACGGTACTCAGGATCCTGTCGATGAACATTCCTGTGCGTAGTCACAAACATCTGTAGCCATACTTTTGCATCACCCTGTAAAAGCAATAAGTCAAAATCTGAGAAAGGATCTCCGAGGTTGCCCTTCCTTTCATCAAAGCTGTAAATTCCATCTTCTCCAGAAACTTGGTTGCATTCTCCTGTGGCAATCCCCAATACTCTGGAAAATCCTGAGCCATTTCTAAAATTTTCTTCACACAAACTCTTGTTCTCTTTTACAACCCGAAGGAAATTTTCTTCCTCTGTGGAGGCTCCAAAAAGTGATGACACAGAAGCGGTAAAGCTGTTTATGCCTTTATAGATGTTAAAGGCCGCCGGGTTGCAACTAGAGGCTGGGGCCTCCCTTGTGAAGAGCAGCAGAGAGACGAGGGAGAGACATGGTTGTGGGTTAGCAAAGGTAAGAGGAAAGGCCAGTTGTTGTGAGGTTCGTTGAGGGGCTGCAGGAGAAGAGAGCTACAGGCTTACAGGCTGCCGTAAGCGAGGCCAGGAGATGGCCACCTTGAGATGAAATGGATGGCGCTCTTGTGAGCAGGCAGAGCTGTGAAGGTGGAGCGTCGACGCAGAGGCAGAGAGGACAGGCTAGGTGAAGCCGAAAGTGAAAGCACAGGTAGGTGCTGGAAACACGGATGTGGACAAGTGATCGTGCCGAGGCTGGTGGGGCTGGTAGCATTGCAGAGCTTGGGTTTGAAGTGTAGCTGGCTGAGCAGTTAGAGAGAGAGAGTGTGTGTGTGGTTCTTCTTGTGGGTTACTATCTCCTGGAGTTTCAGGCAAGGGGTGTTGTTTATGTAAATCAGCTGTGGCTCGTGTCTGGGATATTCAACTCTGTAAAGAGGAAGGTCTGTAACTCTCAAAATATAAGTCTTGTTCATGCTCTTGGGTCTGGTGTTCTGGTGTGTTTGCATGCGTGTGTGGAAGTGTGGCACAGCTCCCACACGGCTTCACCTAGCCCTGTCAGCTTTTCACCAGCAGCACACCTGCGCCTTGAGGCCTTCTCTCCTTTCGCTCTGGCAGCCACGCCTGCCTGTTCTCCGCCTAGGCACGCTAGCCTTCTGATTCCACACCACCTCAAAGGCGGTAGCCTATCACCTAGACGCCAGTACCCGCCTTCTTCTTTCGCCAGTACCCGCCTTCTTCTTTCGCCAGCAGGCTACCTTTACGCCAGCACCTACAGCAACTTCCGCGTCGCTGCACTTCACAAGGGAGGCCCCCAACGCCTGTCAGCAGCACCACCCGAGAGCTACAAGGCGACGACTCCCTCGTTTTCATCCACTGCCAAGTCCAGAGCCCGCCAGCCCATCAGCTATCTTGCGCACACAGAGGTGGTCCAGCCCCTCTTCTTCGCTGCTATCCTCTGTGGCCGCCTTGTACTCTCTCCGTGGCTTCCTTTTTACCAGCTAAGCTCCCGACTTCACCAGCTTCGCCAAGCTTCCTTCGCTTCGAGCTGGCAGCAGCACTGGCTACAATGTAAACCGCCATGTGGCTATTGCTTATATTGGCCACATTAATATCATTATTTTTCATTTTACCTAAAAGATGGCCACCAAATGCTAAAGCTCAAGGCAACACCAATATTAATTGCTCCCCATGCCTTCATACACCTCTTTCAAATGCAGCTTTCAGTGCCCAATTATCCTTTGGACGCGCACACATCCAGAGCCATCAAACAGCTGATACTACCTCCAGCAGCTACGTTTCGGACAAGCCTGTGCTTCCAGGATTTCATCATTTCTCCTGCGTATACACTTCCATTAAAACCAAAAGCCTGATTGCCGCATCCACGACGCCCACACTGAGTCAATGGGTGACCCCATGACTTTACCACAACACGAACATCACTCATGTACACATGTACAAGTTGAGTTTGAAGTTCTCCAAAAACTTCACACAACGTGGCCCACTTTGAGTTCACAGTTGTGTGCCTTGAACAACTATTGACCTGTTGACTTATTTCAGACCTTAGTCAACTGTAAACGTTAAGGCTCAACTAGAAGGCTCTAGGTAGATTTCGGGGTGCGATTAGCAAGCCTCGCCTATTTTCGAGAATATGGGTCTAACCAAACAAAATTTCAATATGCATTAACGAAATGGTGAGCTGCACCAACTCGCCGACTGTGCAAGCTGTAGTGGATGGGGTGGTGGAATGGCGTTGGCGAGTGCGAGGTCCACGTTCCAGGTGGACAGATGCAGGGGGGAAGAGAGCTTGAGCTCTTGCAAGCACACACACACTCACAAAACCCTAATAGAGAACACACAAGGTGAGAGGCTGAAAATCTTCTTCTTCTCTACTCAACACTCAACACACCATATACAAAGATAAGAGTTTACACAGTATGAAAGGTACTCAACCAAATACATACAAGGGTTCTCTATAGTGTGAACCCAACTAAATGAGCTGGCGCTATAACTATGCCAGTCTCTAGAATGGCTGTCACACAGCCTGTCATCCCACTGGCCGTATGCCAGTCTCTAGAATGGCTGCCACACAGCCTGTCATCCCACTGGCTGCATATCACCCAAGATCTCACCAACCATGCCAGTGGTGTAAGTGTGGGGCCTATCCCCCAGGCGGGTCATCAGTGTCCACCGCCTCACTAGACGAGCTCGATATCTCAACACTCCCCTTCGAGCTTAACTCCATCTCATGTACACCAAGTGAAGCTCTGAATCTACGGAGCTTCTCTGTACCCAATGCTTTTGTGAAGATGTCAGCTACCTGATCCTCTGTGCTGACATAAACAAGGTCAAGGTCTCCTGCCAAGACCTTCTCTTTGACGAAATGGTAGTGGACCTCTATATGCTTCGTGCGAGCATGAAAAACTGGGTTCCTGGCCAACTGTATATTGCTAATGTTGTCACAGAAAATGACAACTTGTCTATCCACTAATAGACCCAAATCTGCAAGTAGCTTTCTCAACCAAGCTACCTCACATGCTGCCATAGCAGCTCCTCTGTACTCGGCCTCTGTACTGGATAGGGCAACCGTAGGCTGCTTCTTGCTGCTCCAAGTCACAGTAGCACTCCCCAAAGAAAACACGAAGCTACTGGTAGATCTTCTATGTGAGATACTACCAGCCCAATTAGCATCTGTGTACCCATGTACACATATCTCTGTCCCAATCTCATAGAATAGTCCACAATGCAAAGTAGACCTCACATACCTCAGTATGTATCTCAATGCATCCAAATGCGATTTCCGTGGAACCTGCATAAACTAACTCACCAACCCAATAGCATAGCTCAAATCTGGTCTGGTGATCGTCATGTAGATCAAGCTTCCTACTATGTGCCTATACATAGTAGGATCCTCCAAAATCTCTCCTGAATCTGTACTCAACTTGCCATTCTGATCCAATGGCACGGAAGTAGGCTTATAGCCTGTCATTACCATACTTGGACAACATGTCAAGCCATACTGTCTCTGCAGTAACATGTGGTGACCTAATCACCTCAATGCCCAAGAAATATCTGAGCTCCCCCAGATCCTTCATCTCAAACTTCTGTCTAAGCAAGATCTTTACATCAAAGATCTCTGCATCATGGTCCCCCGTAATGATCAAGTCATCTACATAGATGACAACAAGCACAACCCCTCTATCACCATGTCTCACATACAACGAGAAATCTGCATTGGCTCTACATGAAAGCCAATAGTGACAAGATATTCAGAAATCTTGTCAGACCATGCTCTTGGTGCTTGTTTTAAGCCATACAAGGCTTTCTTCAACTTGCAAACATGCTCGGGGTGACCCACATCCTCATAACCAGGTGGCTGCAACATATACACCTCTTCTTGCAAATCCCCATGCAAGAATGCATTCTTTACATCCATCTGATGTAAAGACCATTGCTTTGACGAAGCCACTACTATCACAACTCTCATTGTTGGCATCTTGGCACCAACTGGGCTGAAAGTTTCCTCATATCAATGCCATATGTCTGCACATATCCTTTGGCTACCAATCTAGCCTTGTACCTGTTTATGCTTCCATCACTGTTATGTTTTACTTTGTACACCCACTTGCATCCAATGGCTTTCTTGCCTTCAGGCAATTGCACTAAATCCCAAGTTTCATTTCCATATAGTGCATCCATCTCCTCATCCATAGCTTTCTCCCAACACACATTTCCAACAGCCTCATCAATGCATGTGGGCTCTACAACCTACACAACCTTTGCCATATATGCATAGTGATGTGCCACATAACCATCATAGGTAAACCTCTGCACAGGGTTTTTCACTCTCCCAGATCTTCGCTCGCAGCTTTTCATTCATGGCTTCCATAGCCTTCTTTACACCAGGTGTTCTCATAGCTAGGATCCCAAGCTCCTTATCAAGGCTCATATCCCAAGGCTCATATCTGAGCCACTAGACTCTCCATCAACATGAGAATGCCCTACAAAAATGTCAGGCATACCAAGGGGCTCAACCACTTTCTCTTTTCCTTTACGTGATGTACTAATCACATTTGCAGGGCTGGTATTATGATGCAGCCTGCCACTCCATGGTCTATCAACATACCCACTAGATGAGGACTCTCCTGGTCCACTCAAAGACTATGATTGTTGACCTGCATTCTGTGCAACCACACTTCCACTCACATCAGTCCCAACAGCTTCTTTTTCAGTAGCATACCAGCTGCTCATCTCATCAAAGACAAGATCCCTGCTTACCCTCAACTCACGTGTAGCAGGGTTATAACACCTATATCCCTTTTGCTCAAGGGAATATCCAATAAACACACATTTTTCAGCTTTTGGATCCAGCTTAGTTCTCAGCTCATCTGGCACATGCACATATGCAATGCATCCAAAGACTTTCAGATGAGACAAATCAGGTTTTCTGCTAGTAAACCTCTCCTCTGGAGTTACATCATGTATGGATGCAGTTGGAGTCCTGTTCATGATGTATACTACTGTAGAAACAGCTTCAGCCCAATAGCTATGCGGCATATTCTTTGTTCATGATGTATACTACTGTAGAAACAGCTTCAGCCCAATAGCTATGCGGCATATTCTTCTCTTCCATCAATGCTCGCGCAATCTTAGCAATGTGCCTGTTTTTTCGCTCAGCAACTCCATTTTGCTGCGGAGTGTATCTGCATGTAAACTGTCTCCGAATACCATTCTTCTTCAAAAATTCAGAGAACTCATTGGAGAAGTACTCTCCCCCTCCATCTGACCTTAGGCACTTTACATATTTCCCTGTTTGCTTTTCAACCAAAACTCTGAAATTCTGAAAGTGAGTGAACACCTCACTCTTCTCCTTCATGAAATATACCCACACTTTCCTTGTGTGGTCATCAATGAATGTCACATAATACCTGCAGCCTCCCATAGACATGGTCTTCATAGGACCCCATACATCTAAATGCACAACATCTAGTGCATTTCTGCTCACATATCTGTTACGTGGAAATACATGCTTTGTCTGCTTTCCAAATTGGCATGCTTCACATATTCTCTGCATACCTTCCACTTTAAATTTTGGCAGCTCTGTCACCACAATTCCTTTAGTCTGCATAGACTTCATTCTCTACACATTCACATGTCCAATTCTTTTATGCCATATGTCTGTGTCTGCAACAATTCCTGAACCATTTGCAAACATCGCAGCACTCATTTCAGGCATGTCTACATTCAACTTAAACATTCTGCCCACTCTGTTGCCTTTTGCAACTAACCTGCACTTGTCTTTAAAGTCTTCAACATAACAACCATCAGGGTTAAACCGAACCTGCAAACCCTGCTCAATCATCTGGCCAACTGAAACCAGATTCTTTGTTATGTTCGGAACATGAAGTACATCTGTAAGGTACTTCACTTTGCCATCCTGCATAGACAATGGCACATCTCCAACATGGGCAATTGGATGAGCAGTGTCATCCCATGCTTCCACAAAACCTGGTCTTGCAAGGTTTTTCATCTCCTTGAACCACTCCCCATGACTTGTCATGTGGTTCGAAGCACCTGAATCCACATACCATACATTATCTTTTTGTGCTGCTTCAACATTTTTAGACATGGCATTAACGACATGCTGCATAACAAACAACCTTTCATTATCCTCATTGTTTCTACTTGAGGATGCATAGTTGTTCTGCTGTACTTTCCCATTTTGCATGTCAGCCTGCTTCTTATAACATTCTACCTGCACATGTCCAGGCTTACCACAATAAAAGCATTCACGTACATCATTATATTACCTTTGCCGATTTCCACGTCCTCTTTGACTCCCCCTGCCTCTGAATTTGCCTCTTCCACCTGTGTGTTGTTGATGTTGTTGTTGTGTATTCTAGGACTGTTGTTGTTGCTGCTCTGCTGGCCATAATTCTGATTACCTGTTCGGCCACCTCCTTGACCGTGTCCACGGCCTCCTCTACCTCGTCCTCTACCTGAACTTGTGTAGAAAGCCTGTTACTCTGAACTATTTTTGTTTTGTGAAGACTGTTGGTCTTCACCCAAGCTCTTCTCTTCTATAATCAGCATAGACACCAAATCTGTAAAGTTGGGAATGTTTTCCCGAGTCTGAATCGACGTCTTGAACGCCTTGTATTGTGGCTCAAGACCACGTAGACAGACTTCCACCTTATCATCATCATCTACTGACACACCAATAGATACAAGGGATTCCACAATGCCCTTTATCTTCAATGCAGTCATTCACAGACATGCTCTTTTTCTCCACAGTATGAAGTTCGTTCTTCAACTGTATCTTGCATGCCTTGGTATTTGTTTCATAGACTTTTACCAAGGTGTCCCATGCCTCCTTGGGGGACTTGGCATCCTGAATGTGCCCAATCATGGTGTCCTGTATACTAATGGAGAGCCAATACATAACTTTCCTGGCTCCTTGATTCTAGTCTTTAAACTCTTTCACATCTGCAGCAGTCGGATTTATGTCCGGTATCTCTGGTGCCTCTTCATGCTCACCTTCTATGTAGTCCCAATAGCCCTTTCCCATCAGGAAATTCGTCAACCTGAACCTCCAAGCATGGAAGTTATTCTTATCAAGCTTCTCAGCCACAATCTGTGTTATGCCATCATTTAACATCTTGCCAGACACACAATTTTACCAGAAACAGCACTCTGGTTTGTCCTGCACAAACTGCTATATTTCTGCAGCGGTACTGTAGTACTCTCAAATGTCACAACCAGTGACTTCAATATGCATACATACACCCAATGGCAACTATTGACCTCTTTGCAGTACCCTTAGTGTCTGCACAGTCAATCTGTCTCCCTGCAGTTCTTAAAACAGAGTTCTGCAGAGAATCGATGACTTACCCGCAGTGCTCGAAATCGCCTGCTTTCTGAAAAACGGAGGTCCAGACGCGCCCGAAACACGATTTCGGTCCAAAAAATACTGTCCGATAGGTCCGATAGGACAACATAGTTGCCCTATAGCTTTACTCCCATGAAGAAAGCTCCTCAATCAGAGATCATCCTGCCGGTGCCTCCCGTAGAGCTCCCGACGACAAGGGTGTAGTCACCAACACAAATAGGGAAGAGTAGTTGAAGCTCTTACCCTCGTACCGCTTCCTGTGGTTCTCTTGCTTGTAGCTCAGCCCTTAGCATGAACCAGGCTCTGATACCATGAAAAGATGCAGGGGGGAAGAGAGCTTGAGCTCTTGCAAGCACACACACACTCACAAAACCCTAATAGAGAACACACAAGGTGAAAGCCTGAAAATCTTCTTCTTCTCTACTCAACACTCAACACACCATATACAAAGATAAGAGTACACACAATAGAGTACACACAATATGAAAGGTACTCAACCAAATACATACAAAGGTCCTCTATAGTGTGAACCCAACTAAATGAGCTAGCGCTATAACTATGCCAGTCTTTAGAATGGCTGTCACATAGCCTATCATCCCACTGGCCGTATGCCAGTCTCTAGAATGGCTGTCATACAACCTGTCATCCCACTGTCGCATATCACCCAAGATCTCACCAACCATGCCAGTGGTGTAAGTGTGGGGCCTATCCCCCAGGCGGGTCATCAGTGTCCACCACCTCACTAGACGAGCTCGATATCTCAACACCAGGTTTGGTGAAAAGTATAAATATTTTTGCATTCACGTTGGCGCTCCGACGTCTAGGCTCTAGCAACATGCCAAGGTTGATCGGCTGTGGCGGGCCAACGTGCCACGAGGGTGCCATGTTGTGTGGCACCCTGAAATCTACCTAGAGCCCACCAACTAGGACTTCACTCTATGAACCCACTATAGGGTGACTGTAGCTCTAACTCATAGTGATGCACATGTACGTCCTACACACACACGAGAGAGAGAGAGAGAGAGAGAGAGAGAGAGAGAGAGAGAGAGAGAGAGAGAGCACAATTTCTCTTGCTCTTTAACAAAAACGTGGCATCTTCTCTTAATTTCATTAACTTAGGAATCTGAAACTTAGAAAGTTTGCATATTCTTCTAATCTCCTTAACTTAGGAACCTAAAATAGTTTCTTTCTTGATTTCTTAATTTTCTAATTTTTTAATTTGGCTCTTTCTTTCTTTCTCAATTTCTCTCCAACCAATTGTAAGATCCTTTTGATTAGGTACTACTCAGGACAACTACTCAGTTTCTCTCTAAGAGTAATTTTATTGGCCTACCTCAAAAGGCCTTCGTGTTCCTCCCATTTTCTTTGCTTGGGGAACTTTCAAGGCGCCTATTTAAGGAGTAACATGATTTAGCCGTGCCAATGCCAAGTCAGTTATGGCATCTTTTGAGGGAATATAAATATCAAGGGACTAATGACAATGAAATAGGAGTGAGGGACGTGGTCATGTGGACGTTGAATAAACCTCTGAAATATTTGTTCTGTAAACTCTTTCACATTTCTTACTTGTGGCTTTTTTCTAAATTGCTTGGCAACTACTTGACTACCTTTCTCAATTGACTTTTGTGTGCGTTAGCTTGCCTTCTTAGTACCTCTTCTTTTTATGAGGTTCTTAGTCTCTCAATTGACTTTTGTGTGCGTTAGCTTGCCTTCTTAGTACCTCTTCTTTTTATGAGGTTCTTAGTCTCTCAATTGATTTTTGTGTGGTTGATTAGGTTTTGTCTAAACAAAATACAATCAAAGATGTTGTGTCTCTCTATTCCATTAATTTACACACAAAACTATATGTATTTACTAAATGTGTTGGCATAATCACAAAAAAACTTCATATATTGATTGAATTTGTTCGCATAAGTACACACAAAACTATCTCTCTCTCTCTCTCTCTCTCTCTCTCTCTCTCTCTCTCTCACACACACACACACACACACACACACCCCTTGTCATAATGTAATTATCTCTCTCTCTCTCTCTCTCTCTCTCTCTCTCTCTCTCTCTCTCTCTCTCTCTCTCTCTCTCTCTCACACACACACACACACACACACACCCCTTGTCATAATGTAATTATCACCCACATATGTGCATCCTCTCACAAAAAATATATTGCTATTTGATCTCTCTTTATTTTCCTTGAATTTTTTCAAATAGAACTATAAAGCATGTAACTACAATTTCATCTTGTGTATCATAAAGTGATTTTGTGATAGCTTTTCTAAATAGAATTCACTTAGTTCTTTTATTGACCTTACTTTATTTTTCAACGTAACAATATCTCTCTTATTTGGCAGAGAAATATGAGATTTTTCTTTGTTATGTATAGCATGTGAAGCTCTTTTCAACTTTTGACTCATTTTTTGGGCA